>NC_142808.1:5038792-5301792 GCF_049724085.1 Artemia sp. Qi Xiang Cuo | reverse complement strand
TCTATACCCTTAAACCTCATACATAGTGCTTTTGATTCAATAATATCTTCAAAAGATCTTGATGAGTAGTCTCAAAATCACCTGTACGAACTAAGAGATATGTTCTTCGCAACACCACCTTTAACCATTTTATATTGGTGTATACTGTGCATTTTATAACGATGAATATCCAATAGCATTTCATTGCCAGAATCCAGAAATATTTTATACAAACCGACAACATCAGGCTGTCCATCCGAAAAATTTTGTCTCAAATTATCTATTGACGAGGAGAGACCCTAAATATTAAGCTGAAGTGCGGTCAGAGAATAATTTCTTTTGGTAACCTCCTCCTCCCCCAAATCCGAAACATATTTACTATTACAAATAGGGTTTATATTAATCATATTTTTCTTAGCCTGACCCACAGAACTATTTAATATACTAATTACATCAAAAGGATTATTTTTAAGCTCGCAAAGGCGACTCTCATGGCCTAAAATAGTCATAAAAGCAGGTTTTTCTTGGAGTCAATTCAAGTCACCAGAGGAACCAAAAAGATATCATTACTTGAATTAATTACAAAAGAAAAACCTGTCAAAGGATTACAAACACATAAATAACTAATAGCATAGCAGGTATTATTAGAAAGAACCATTAGCACGGACAGAGAAACAAAAAATGAAAAAAATAAACAAATAAAAATAAAGTAAAAAAAAAAAAAATTAATTACCGGAGGAAGGCATTTACAAATTAAGAAAAATATTAACATCGAAAAATGACACAACCGAAGTAATAAAAAGAGAAAAAATACCGAAAAGTGCACCCAAAAATAAATAGAAACAAACAATATTTTTGAGAAAAATAATACAAAAAAGATAAAAAAAAACAGAGAAGGAAAAAATGAACCCAAAACTAGTGAATTGCTAGAGAGAAAAAAAAGAGACAATAAACAAACAATCCATGAGAAAGTAAAAAAACAAAAAAAAACAGACAGAAAAAAAAAACAACTAGATACAATCAGCGAGACACATTTTTATTTTTATTGGAGTCCCATCACAAGGGTTTGCCAATATTTAACCCCGATCAGACAAAATAGTCCTTTGGTCAAACTTTTCTTTCGCCGCAGTCAAAATATCCTGTCTCTGCTTGGTCTGGCATTCTATAAAACAATTACCACTAGATGTCAAATTGGATTTTGCCTTCAACACTCTACAAGTAACGCTTTTGCTCAAAAACTTCACTATTATCAGAGCGACCCTTGGAGCAAATGGAACCGCCTGAGTTGAATCAGCTGTAGCAGCATTATTCAGTCTAAGTCTATACACGCTCACGACCTCATTTGTACTAATTTCAGGCAAAGACATCTTCTGATTAATAGTTAGCAACACAGCAGAACGAGTGGCAACACCAGTTTTCTGCCTAACACCGTGAAAAACCAGGCTATCTAGTAGTGATTCTTGTTCATAACTATCCAACTTATTCTCAAGCCTGTTCAGTCTGTCCTCTAAATTTTCAAATTCATTACTCAGTCCCTATAGCGACTTTTCAATTCGCTGAAACTTGGGGTTAAATTCAATTGGGAGAGCACCATAAATTTGACTAGCAATAAGCTCAGTCGATTCCTTAAGAGAGTCTGAGCTAGCCAGTTTTTCCGAAACTTTTTGAGTTATACTGTCCATCAGGTCATTTTTGGTTTTATCCAGTTCAGCTTGGGTAGCTACAAGTTTCTGTTGTATCGGGCTAATACTGCTAGATAATGCTAATGCTGGGCCATTTGTTTTGCTTTTATCATTACCTCTCAGTACAAGGTATGTTTTTGACAGTCTCATGTAAATATCAGGCGTAGTAGCAAGCTCTTCAAAAGCTTTTTTTGCAGGAACAGACAAATTAAAAATGGTAGGATGATAATCTTGGAGATTTGCATCCAGGAGGCGAAATTCATCACGCGATCCATAGCAAAATGCCGTATAAACTGGCTTGCCTCGTGTATCTTTACCAGCTTTGATTATTCTTACTGGTCAGAGGGGATAATCCTTGAACTTCGCAAGAGCAAGATCAAACTCTTTAAAAGCAATGATTATCAGTAGTAAGATAAAAAAAAAGTAAAAGACTTATCTTTACGTGAGGCCAAACAAAATATTCCAAATAAATATTCAAAAAGTCCAGCGCCAGCCAGCTAATGTATAAACCAAAACAGGTATTCACTCGATTATTACGTCAAAACACGGGTGAAATGAAAATAGGTCTTGGCTCGGGAGTATTTTCCACGGAGGCCACCATTCACATGGTGAATTTTCCACGGAACACCAGCCACCATTCACAATTGGGTGTTGGATGTAAAAATTATCCAAAATCTAAATGAAGATCCTGAATCTAGGTCACCCTAACCCACAGCAAAATGTTACGAAATAACAGTCACTGAATTAGCTACGGACTCTAATTGATTCCGGATATAATCCTTTTTCAACACTTGTTCAAAACTGGGATTTTATCCTTTTGAAAGAACAAGTTGGTCTTAACAGGTCAGAGACTGAATAGCAACTCAATCAATCAGAGACTGATTCTTTTGATTTATCTCTTGCTATCAAAAGTCCGTTCATTAGAATTTCGGTTACTATTGACTCGTGCTGCTCCTTATATACAGTTCGTTACCACAAACTGTTTGATCAGAGGCCACGCTATAGCGCTGCCTATAGTAAAAGCCATACGGCTCCAATGTTTTATTATTGTTATTTACTATTTTTTTTCCCAGAGGCACTTCATATGGAAGGGGTTGTCGTAAAAACTTCAAAGGGGGCTCAGCCCGATTGGAAATCGAGAGTTCTAGTTCCCTTTTTAAGGGTCAAAAGTGATTGGATGGCAACTAACACCCCTTCCACGCCCAAAATTTCCCCAAACACACCCAATTATTTCAATTTCTACTCGTTTTAGAATTTATTCATTGGTCTATCTCAGCATATGTTATTTTCATTTTTGATGTAATTATTAATTCCAGCTTCTGTTCATGTTGGGTTTGATTACTCAGAAGGTTCATTGTTCGTTTTTTCAAACATAAATTTAAATCAAAAACTAATTTGTCATAGGCTAGTCTACCCCTTAATTCTAACTATGCTGAACAAAATGGCTATCTCGAAACTTGGATTTGATGTGGTTGGGGAATTGATGCGCGTGAAAGATTTTGTCAACAAAGATGTCTATAAATCGAATATAACGATCCCTAGCTCTACTTAATGAGCATCATGGCAGCCTGCATGAATTTCCTTTTCGTCGGGACAAGTCTCTGAAACTCTCGAGAAAATGAGAAAGTATGACCTTTCAACATTTGAAGAAAAGTAATTTACATCAAACCATTGCATAACTGTTTAAAAAAAGTGTTCTCATCTTCGATCAAAGATCAGACTCAGTTTTACCAGCTGGACCAAGAACCTCTGTCCGACACAAAAGTAGTAAGTGCTTCCAGAATAGACGAGCTGTTGTCACAGTTAGTGGTGGATACTGCCTGACAAAGACGACAGCAAATCGTAAGTTTTGAATTTAAAACCGCATTAACAAGGTCATTAACATAAATTAAAGAGTACTGGCCCAAGGATAGATCATTGTGGAAGGCCAAACTCTATATCTATATGTTTACACAAGAGAGGATTGACCGAGATTACTCGACCAGATAAGTATGACAGAAAACAAGAATAAGCATTACCTCTTCTACGAGCATGGGATAGTTTGAGTAACAGAGCAGCATGCATCAAACCACCTTAGGCAAGAGTTGAACATGAATAATTCACGGAAGTCGCATATGCATGCTCAGTTGAGTGCTTAGCTTCAAACCTTACCTTAACATCATGAAAAATAGTGTTTGGAATGAATAAACTAGAGAAGTTGAGGAAGCTTAGCTTGTTCAACTTATTGCTAAATATTGATAAGAGAAATATGGGACAATAGTTTTCCAAGATCATTCTGTGATCCAGCTTTAAAAAAAATAATAACACTATTACGTTTTAAAATACTTGGGAGTACATCATTTTCAAAAGAAAGACTCACAAGTCTTGTTAAGACAGAAACGATGACAGGCAGAATGACCTTGACAACCTTAGTAGAATTGCGGTCTGGGCCAGAAGGTGAAAAGTTCCCAAAATTTCTGACAATTTTGGCCATTCCAACTTCAGAGGCAAGTTCTAAAGCCATTGAATTAAGACGAGTTGGTCCAAGATAAGAACCAAAATCTGGTAGAGAAGAACCAACAAAAGAGGCTATAGATTTGCCAATTTTAGCAAAATAGGAAGTAAACGCAACTTGAACTTTTAGCTCACCCTTTACGTTTTCACCGTTAATCAAAACACGTGAAGGGACAAATGGAGGAAGAAAATATCCCATGACAACAGAATTGGTTATCTACCATTTGTTCCTCATGCCGCTACGGTACTCAGAGAATTTTTTATATTAAAGAGATGATTTAGCCTTTCTGCATCGCGAATTGTAAACTTTTTTAGAAGCTTTGAAAATTTAATATTTAATTTCGAGATTCCTGCTAAGCTGGCTGTGATCAACTATACTCATTCACCTGTATAGCATTAGCACAAAAGTCAACGATAAAAAAAAAAATAATAATCAATCAAAGAAGTAGGATTAACAGTTTCACTAGTCGGAATGAAGGCTGAAGGTAATGTTCCATAAGAGAGCATAGTTAGTATTACCAGTTACATTAATTGGAATGAACGTAGAAGGTAATGTTCCATAAGAGAACACAGTTAGTATTACCAGTTACATTAATTGGAATGAACGTAGAAGGTAATGTTCCATAAGAGAACACAGTTAGTATTACCAATTACATTACTTGAAATGAATGTAGAAGGTAATTTTCCATAAGAGAGCATAGTATTACCAGTTAGATTAGTTGGAATGAACACAGAAGGTAATGTTCCATAAGAGAACAAAGTTTGTAATACCAGTTACATTAGTTGGAATGAACTTAGAAGGTAATGTTCCATAAGAGTGTATAGTTAATATTACTAGTTACATTAGTTGGAATGAACGTAGAAGGTAATGTTCCATAAGAGAGCATAGTTAGTATTACCAGTTACATTAATTGGAATGAACGTAGAAGGTAATGTTCCATAAGAGTGCACAGTTAGTATTACCAGTTGCATTAGTTGGAATGAACGTAGAAGGTAATGTTCCATAAGAGTGCATAGTGAGTATTACTAGTTTCATTAGTTGGAATGAACGTAGAATGTAATGTTCAATAAGAGAGCATAGTTAGAATTGCCAGTTACATTAATTGGAATGAACGTAGAAGGTAATGTTCTCTACCATCTAGTATTCTTTCTAATATTTTGCTAAGAGTAGGTACTAAAGATATCGGTCGATAATTACTGTGATCCGCTGGGTCTCCCTGTTTGAATAGTGGCAAAATCAAGGATGTTTTCCATGGCGAGGGCCATTCTCCAGAAGCTAGAACTGAGGTGAAGATAGCCAAGAAGATGGGCATAAATAGAAGTTGGAATTGCTTCAAGATCTTTGTTGGGACTTCATCGCTATCAGGTCCTGATCTACCTTCCATGGCGCTTATGCATTCTTCGATTTCTTCTTTTGATGCGGGTTTTATCAGATCATAATCGTGTTCTTTCTCTGGGAGGCTGATCTTCATTCTCTGTATTCGATAATTCGTCGCTGAACCAGCAGTCAAACGAATAGACTTCCTGAACTGCGTCGTTGTAGTATGTCGGCCATGTTTTCAGGTCTGGTACTTTTGGCTGGGCTATGGAGGCCCCCTTATTTTATCTTTCTCCAGAAAGACCACATATCGCTCTTTTCATAAAACTGGATCAGCTCCTCCTTACCTTTTTGTAGGTAAGGAGTCTCTTTTTCTGTTGCCAGTCTCTTCTTCTGTTTTAAAAGGGGTTTATACTCCCGGCGAACATTTTTAAACCTTGTTACTAGTCTAAGCCTATTTCCCTCTTTTTCCTCTCCCCTCAAAATCTCCAATTCTTTAATCAATTCTAATTTTTTAATTCTACACTCCTTATAAAAAAATCTATATCCTTACAACCTCCTTTATTTCCTAGAACTGGGCCTGCTATTTCATTTAAAATCTCCTTGAACTCTTCTATCAATCTATTTTGGTTATTTATCTTCTCTAAATCACTTAGCCTTATGAAAACGCGTCATCATCCTCTGAAAACGCGTCACTTAATTTAACATTTTCCTCTGTAGACTATTCCCTAGGTATCTGACGTCTAACATTTTTATTATAAATACGACTTTCCCTTGAAATATCCCTCCTATGAGGAGCACTCCTTGATCTAATTTCTAAAAATACCGGTAGATGGTCCGATCCTACTAGCTTAAGCACATCCACATTAAGGTAATTTGGATCCCAGAGAATATCCACCAAAACATAATCAATTAAACTTGCTCTAGCCCCAGATAAGCAGGTAAACTCATCCCGATTTTTATCCTTTCCAAATCTTCCATTTCCAATCATGAAACCCGATTCTGCGCATAGTGTCAGCGCCCTTCTTCCCCATTGATTTATTTTTCGTTTTTCATCCCTGCTAGCTCTGGGAATCCTGTAGACGGCTGGGACTTCTGTCGGAATATCGTGGAATTAACACATCTTCTAATTCAACTTCATCACTAGTATAAGCATTAAAATCACCCATTAATATCACTCTATCATTTTCAAAATGAGCTCTTTTTCCATCTATTTCTTTTACCAACAAATTCCACGTATCTTCATTTCGGTACGAGCTATTTTGAGGCGGAATATAAATCGATCCTATTACAATACACAGTCAATCCAAACATTCTAATCTAATCCAAATAACATTTTCTGATTTACTTTTCAGCTTTGTATAACTTTTGAAAGACTCATCTTTTGAAGGCCTCCAAAATAACGATCGTTCAAAGCTAACTCTCGCAATACACTTTCCACATTGAAACCTCTTACTTTTGGAGTTTCACTAGGGCAATGCCAGTTTTCTATTAATGTTACAAAGTCAAAATTTGACAACTCACTTTCCACAGAACTTAACTTGTTTTTTATACCCTGTACTTTCCAAGATACAAACTTCAGGGTTTCTGTATGGCCTAGCCGATCCTATTGGGCTCCGTAATCACTCGAGGGGAAAGCTAACCGGTAATAATCGTCGCTCCTTGGCCTATAAATACCCCTGTACTGCCAAGGCTGATTTTTCTGTAGCTGTCTGAACGGGCGTGTATTTTGTCGGTAAATTGTTGGCCAATTCTCTTCAGTAACCCGGCTTGTCAATGGCTCGTCATTTCTTTGCCGCACATTTCTAGCGACGCGACTATAAGTGTTGTCGACGGGGCTAATCTCGCTGCTTTTAGGACCTTTCCCTGTTCCTACTATTTTCGGCAAGTTGCTGTTTCTTTCAACTATCGTGTTCGTGTCACTTTCATTACCAGAACAGTCCGAATGATCTGAAAGGCAATTCTGGACTGAACTCTGGTTATTTTCATTCACATTAGCGGCATTTATACCCCTGATCTCTGAGTTACTTTGTGCTGGATTAGGGGGCCTAATTGGGTGGCTTATCGTCATTTCTTTTACTTTTTGACATTCACGGTCGTATGTGTACCTTTCACCTTCAATGATAAGCCTATCGCCTTTGAGCCGCGCATTTTGACCTTTTACAAGGGCTTTGGACAGCACTGGCTTTAATTTTTTTTCGAGCCTCGCGTTGATACGTAGTGTAGTCTGGAGCAACCCCTACGCCGTTCTGTTTCAATACAATACTTTACCTGAGAACCGCATTTCGTATTTCCAAGTCGTGCCACTTAGCTATTACTGGGCCTGATCTCAGGCGGAAAGCATCTGTTATGTCCCTTTGAGAAAGTTGTAGGTTCGGGAGGCATCAGCTAATAAACTCGCAAAGTTCATCCTTAAAACTCGACTGGGACGGACCAGTCACGGGGAAATTGTAAAACACGAGGTTATAACGCTTTATTTCTGCCTCCAACGAGTCAATTTTCAGTGTAGAGTCCCTGACTTTGTTCCTCATTTCCGCTAGATCGCTTGAAATTTCTGATTTTGTTGTATCTAGCTGTTTACTAAAACTATTCATTTTTGCCTCTATACCGGATAAGCTGATTGAGAGGTGCAGGATCAAATCCAGTTATTTCACGCATAAACTGAGAAATAGCGTCGGGATCTGATGCATCCGGAAGTTGAAGTGGCTGAATCTGGTTCCCCTCCATTTCTGCTTGTTTATTCAAGATAATTAAGATTACCTACCTTATTCTCTGCCAGCAATATTTTCCGGCAGTAGAGTTTATTTGTTGCGTCCCGCTTTAGCCCGGGACACAGCTTTGTAGCGTTCTCTTCCTCAGTTGTCAAAGAAATGAATCTTTATCCGGAGACGCTGCTATGTTGGGGGGTGTGGCTAACTTCTCCCCGTCCTTGCGCACTGTATTGTGTATTAATTGTTTTAAACTAATAGATGTTATCGATCTGAATGACCGATGAATATTGATATAGTGAAAATTATTTTCTATAATGAAATTATTTTTGATATATATGAGATAATGAAAATTATCTTCTATAGTTTTTATCGCTTTACTTTGTTTTTATTCATTTTTTTTTTCATTTTGTCTTCATTCATTTTTCATTTCATTTATAATTATTTTTGATATATATATATATATATATATATATATATATATATATATATATATATATATATATATATATATATATATATATATATATATATATATATATATATATATATATATATATATATATATATATATATATATATATATAATATATATATATATATATATATATATATATATATATATATATATATATATATATATACATATACATATATATGAGATAATAAAAATTATATCCTATGGTTTTTGTCGCTTTGTTTTCATTCTTTTTTTTTTTCATTTTGTTTTCATTTATTTTTCATTTCATTCATAATTATATTTGATATATATGAGATAATGTAAATTATTTTTTATGGTTTTTATTGCTTTACTTGGTTTTCATTCATTTTTGTATTATTGTTCTTCATTATTAATTTAGTTATTGTTTATAGTCGTGTCTATTGATGGAATTTAATATTCCTTTTTTTAATTTACATTAACTCGTTTATTTCTGTTTTGTATTCGTTTTTAGGACGAATTTTCTTCGATTATGGATTCTCCGAGTTTGTCAGCAATCCGAAAACCACATAAAAAAGGTTCAAAACGTCGATGAATTTGTCAAAAGAACCTTTTCTGTTATCCACTCTAACGATCCGGTTAGTTCTCATTTTTTTTTTCTTAATTTGTCAGAAACAGTTTTGCGTTCATTGAATGATAAATATCTTTTTTTTTACCAGTTTAATTAAGCTACAATCTTTAATATCCAACAGTGATCATCGCAGAGGAAGTCAGATGAACTGTTTGCAATTTAGATTAGTTACATCTACCGCTTTTCTAGAACTTAACTGTAATAATTGCTGTCGTAAAATGTAAAAATATGCTTCATTGCATTAATGAAAACAAAATTCCCTGAAAACTTCCCCGCGTAAAATTTTCCTCCGGGGATGACCCCCCCCCAAGTATAAAGTTCCCCGCCGCGGACAACTTCCCCTCTCATTAAAATCCCTCGCGGACAATTCCCACTCGGAAAATTCTACCGCAGACTCTGAAAAAAAAAACACTTGTAAAACTGAGCAGCCAAAAAGGAAAGTAAGACAAATTAAGAATGATAAAATGATGGCATTTTGGAATAATTTGCCTCTATCCCATAGCATATGTTGAATACATAGGTAACAATACATAGGTAACATAGGTTAACATAGGCTGCAATATGGTAGAGAATTTATTAATTTACATGTAAAATTTATGAGAACAAGACATTTATCTGATAATTATGGCAAGTTAAGAGTTGTTACAGAAGGATAAGATAAGGGTTAAAGAAAAAATTTATAGATGTGAAAAAAATGATGATGTTGGAAAGGATGCCTTATGACAGAAGTGAGTAGAGACACAGGCTGGGACAAATAAGTACTTTGATGTGAGAAGTTAAAACTAGCATTGCTTGTTGTGGGGAATTTTGAACTAACCAAAAGAAAATATTTGCATCCTAATGCTACTGCTTCTACTCATACTACTACTACTTCTACTATTATTACTACTTCTAGTACTATTACTGCCACTAAAGATAAGGCTACTTCTATTCATTCTATTGCTACTACCAATTCTGCTGGTACTACTACCGCTACTACTAAAACTAAGGGTATTGAGGCGAACAATTTGGGCAATATTGAAACTGTGTTTAACAAAATTGAAATAGACTTTGCCTACATAGGTTGTCAAGAGGATGAATCAGAAATGCTTCAGGTACTGTTGATGGTATTAAGTTGAAAATGTCAGCATGTGTTGAAGGGGATATTGAAAAAACCAAAGGCAGTGTGCACATACTGCTACTAATACTGCTACAACTTGTTATTACGCAAGCTAAGATTATTAAAGTGAAGCTTTCAAGAAATATTTTCGTGGATGTCGAACTAAATCTAAACGACCTATTTGTATGTAGATTTTTGAACGGCTTACATTATTATGTTAGACGTATAAGGTTAAGTTTTGTTGTATTTTGAACTAGCCGGAAGGCACTATATGTATACTATTATACTGCCACTACTGTTACTGAAACTAATGACGCTAAAAGTATCAAAATGAAAAATCTAGGGAATGTTTGGAAGGACTTTCAATTGAACAAAAAATTGTATGAATGCAGGTTTTCGAAAAGGCATATAAGCAATATCATAGGTTGCGCCGCTCTATAATAGCTAGAAATATCACTGAAACTTTTAAAGAAGCTAATTTGATTGAAAATTAAAAGCTCTAGTACCCTTTTTAAGAGTCAAAAGAGACTGGAGGACAAGCAGCCCTCCTCCCAAACCCATGCATTTTCCAAACACGTTCAATCAAAATTTTGAGACAGTCATTTTTTTCAGCATGGTAGAACGGTCCAGTAACTATGTCTCTAGGGATATTGGGTATGTCATCCCCCAAGAATTATGTAGTTGGCCCATTATGCTTTAAAACTAAATGTTGCTTTATAACTAAAACCAATGGCACTATGTATGGTTGCCAATAGACACCATAGCAATATATAAAGAACGACTCGGAATATTAAGTTGAAACTTTCGGGGCTACTTCTATTACTTCTTCTGCTCTTACAATTTAAATAAATCAAAAGAGTTTGAGTGTATCCAGGTTGTCAAAGATCATGGATTTTTTTGAAAATGGTATTAAGTTTTATTTTTCAGATCAACTTGAGGAGGTATAAAATCAAATTAAACACTACTATTTGTTTCAGGATTAAAAATTGTGGAAACATTTCTCCAACATACAATTAGCGAGCAAAATATAAAATATATTTTTTTTCCAAGAAAGACTATGTTAATAAAAACTGAACAGAAATTAATTTAAAAAGCATTTTCCACAAAACATGTTTTTCAAAGAAAAGTAAAGAGCTCCATTAGACCAAAACTAAACAGAAATAAAGTCAAATAATCTTCCCAGCGTAAAACTCCCTAAAATCACCATCACTAAATAAATGAAAACCAAAACGAACAGAAAGTATATAAATAAATGAGTCAAACTCAAAACGAGCAAAAATTAACATGAGTAGGGCCGATAACCCCCACGCCTTCTTTGTACCAGAACATAATTTACACTTTACAAAAAAAACGAAATAACAAATGACCGTGGATTGTCAGTTTAATATACATAAAAGGTAAAAAAGGAGGCAAAGGATGCGGCACTAAACCCTTAAAGTCCAAATTGGTGGTGCTGATCTCCGTTTCATGGCCCTTCAACTAGGAAGTGCAATGGGGATTGGGGGCCAGTCATCCTGTGCTTCCGCACAACTTTCCTGCTTATCTTCCCCATATTTCTCCAGGTACCCATTTAGAGCTGGGTTGACTCCGGCTGGGCTTATAGAGTCACGCCACTGACCCCCGTCCCAAACCAAATAACTGGCCCCACAAGGAATCGAATCCTTGCCTTTTGGACATAGGATTCTTAATCCCGCACCAACCAGTCGGCTAGAAAGTTTAATATACATACACTGATATTTATTCCTCAAAATTTTAATGATTTTTTTTTGTTAAAGTAAAAAAACTGAAAACATTTCAAATGTACCTTGTTTTCATTAAAGTAATCGAACCATGACTAATCTTCCAGCTTGTTTTTTGACACATGGTAAATCAAACTACACCTAAACCTCCTATCCTTAGATAATTCTCTTTGAAAACATTTAACAAATCCTTTATGTCTTTTAAGGCGCCCACATTTCAGAATCATATCTGACCAGTAAAATCACACATAGTCTTTAAATAAAGTCAAATCAGTGGAGTAAAGCTCCGCCGATCGATACGTGGCTTTAAGAAATGACACCATTGATTCTGGCTTGTATGCCTAATTGTAGGGAAACTTCTCTGAAATATCCTTATAATATTTCTTAATTAAAACTCCTTTGAACACCAATATATAAAGTATATTAATAGTACATTGTGTCCAAGACCGTATTCAGTGTAGGGTGGAGGTTACTGGGTCTGAATCCCCACCCCCTCACGAAAATTTTGTCCGACCCGTAAAAAAAGTAACAAGAAAGTATATAAACAATTGTTTCATGTGTTTTGTAAAGACCTTTTTCTGCACCCCCTCCCCCTGACCAAAAAGCTTGGACACGTCCTTGATTATGACAGCATTCAATTGCGCAGTCGAATTTACTATTGCACTTAGTTGACATTTGGTACATATGAATGTACACATTGTTAAAGTTCATTTATTTTAAGCAAAATTTCTTCTGGCCGGGAAAGAATTTCTTTTATAACTCTGTTTCAAACCAGAAAAGAACCGAATATTGTCCGGATGTACCGAAGATGAAGGTAAACTGAAACCAAATATGAAGTTAACTTTGTTCAGTGGATGGTTTAAAATGTGGCCGCCAAAACGAATTTTGACTTCAGTCGGAGCTTAGCTTAAACGTACTTGAAAATTAAAACTACAATTAAACTAAAATAAAAAATAAAAATTAAAATTAAAACTACAAAAAAATTACAAAACAAAAACTACAAACGTACTTAAAATTAAAACTAAAATTAAAACAAAGTTAAACTGCAAACTTTTCAAGGCATAATAGTTGCAAGATGGTCTAACTATGGTTTAATGTCCAAACTATGGGCAGGCTCCATACAAAAAGATTGATGAAATAGGGGGTTGTATTATATACTATTGAAGTGCTTGGCACTTTGGCATTCTAATGAACTGGCATTTATAACATAGGTTTAGTGATCCCAGAGATATAGGAAATTTTTGTTGAAATTGCGCTGCCTTTAGACCTCTTCAAAGCTTTGAAGGCTAAAATTATTGATGTGAACGAAGACCCTAAAAATATAAACATTTTCTCAGACACGGGATTATATTTGATAGAGGAGAATCATCTCGAGGGGTGGAACTTTGGGAAAAGGCAGATTTTATTCATAAAAAAAAATGAAATTGTAAGAAGAGTCGTGAAGCTATTAACATTTTGTAATAGCTTGGAGGGAGGATCTGTATGGGCCAAATGCACTTAAGCATTTGAGCATGTCATCAGAATGTATTATTTATGTATTTGACATAAGGAAAAAAAGGAAAAATAAGACGAAAAAATCGTCGTCAAATGCCATCAGAAGACTGTCATCAAATACTGCCATAGTGTCATTAAAAGTTATTTCTTTCGAATTTATAAAAAACAAAAAACACTAAACGTGAAGTAAACAGCTAAAACACATAAAACATCTTGATAAAATTCAGGGTCAGTATCAACACCAACATAACACTTTAAAACACAATAATGACACTAATGACAACACTTTAAAACACAACAAATACGTCGATAATTTTCCAGTTTTCAGTTCGTGGTAACGAACTGTAAGTAAGGAGCGACCCGGCTCAATAGTAACCGAAACTCTAAAAAGGGAATTTTTATATTAATAGATACATCAAAAGAATCGAATTTTTGAACTGATTTGGAATATATAAGTTTCATCTAGTTTAGTCTTACCCATAGAAAGTTATGAGCCTGAAAAAATTCCCCTTATTTTTGGAAATTGGGAGAAATACCCCCTAAGAGTCATAGAATCTTAACGAAAATCACACCATCAGATAGAGAGTATCGGAGGACCCAATTGTAGAGGTTTCAAGCTCCTGTCTGCAAAAATGTTGGAATTTTGTGCTTTTTGCCAGAAGAAAGATCACAGATGCGTGTTTTTTTTTTTGTGGTCCTAGAATGTCGCTAGAGGACTCATTCGAACGGCAATTCAAAGTTCTAGTGCCTGTTTTAATTGACCAAAAACATTGGAGGGTAAGTAGGCCCCCTCCCACGCTTTTTTTTACAAAAAAACCAGCATTTTTATGTACGAGCTTGATGAATGACGTCATAATCGTAGGTTGTAACCATTTATACACGTTTATCTTTCGACAAGATAATATAAGAAACACATAATGGATCGATATAGTTCATTATAAATGGGGACTATGTAGGTTTTATCGGACATAGCGAAAATCTTGTAAAGAACAAACCACGGCATACAGTAACTAAAAGTTAAGATAATAGCATACAAGCATCTTTTGGAAAGTTCCTTATCTGGGGCGTGGTTCCAAACTTAGGATCGTGACGTACTATTTCAACTAAGAAAAAGCCATAGGCTTTTTCTGTTTGTAATCCGGGTTGCAACGGTAGCTAGTAACCGAATAAGCGACGATCACGTCCAATGCTAAAAAATTCATCTGGGTTGCAGCGGTAGCTAGCAACCTAGTAAGAGACGATGACGTCCAATACTAAGAAATATAATAACACATAACTCCTAAAAATAGAGTCAGATCAAAACAAGAAGTATACTATTAGAACTTCCTTGTCCAAAACCCCTATAGATAAAACTTACCGTCCCTTTGCTTGATCAGCAAGGGAAACTTGTTGGTTTGAAAATCAACAAAAGTGGCTGAAACCACGGTATTCAGCATATACGGTATCTTTTTTTCTTTCTCTTATTTCTCCTCAGATACCTTGGCGTTGGAACATCGTAGAGAGTTGTTTAATGGCTCATTTTAAAGGAAATTGATGTGGTTAAAAATCTTTGTAATTAATTATATCAAAAGACGATCATTAGAAAATAGGATGAAGAACAAACCCTTGCTTATACTAACTTGTATAGGCAACTTAACTATATTATAGGTTTGTACATTTATATTTAAAGTCAATATATTAAAAATTCCCTTTTAAGGGGAATTGAACCCCGGTCACTTGCGTGACAAGTGGGTATGTTTACCATTGTACCATAGAAGACTTGCGGGTTTGTTTACCATTGTACCATCGATGAAAAAAGTTATAATAAACTCGCTAATATTATTAAGGGGGATTTAATTTAAGCGAGAGGTAATTTATGAAAAGAATCTTTGATGGTTTTAGCCGTCATAATTTTGTTTTAGATTTAATATTTTGTCTTTATACAGCATATGGGATTTTTAATCCCCAAAAGAAAATTTATAAGCCAATAAGTGGTATTTTTAATTTTGAATTTTTTCAATCCCCGGTTAAACGGAGGCTTAATGCATAAGAAATAGCTGAAGAGTTCAGAGAAAATGTAATATGGAAAGATATTCACAATGAAGTTTCCATCACTGAAGGATAAAAAATATTGAATACGCTTAAAGAAAATCAGGAGGACATAAATACGAAAATTTGGGAATGGTTTAAGAAAAATGACACTTTTTGCAACCACTTTTGTGAAGAGCTATGTCCCCTTTGTGAAAGTCCATGCCTTAAGGAAAAGTATCACACAGGAAAACATGAAACTTTTCATCGGCCTGGGGGAATTGTTGGCTTGTCTCGCTTTTTATATATGAAGTTAAATTAGGATTTATTCATCAACCAAAAATAATAAAATCCGGAAGCTAAGCTTGTAAAGGAGATCACTACCCCAACTAGGCCTAAAAAAAGCAAAAAACAATTATATAAAAATCACTAATAAGCGACTATACCAACCCTACTCGTTTTCAACTCATCAATTCTCAGCATTCAACATGTTTAAACTTCTACTTGTCAATCCATCAACCAAACACAAAATCCATTTTTTTTACAAATTAAAGGCAAAAGAGACAGGAGAGACTGACTGACTAAATAACCCCCCATGTTTCAAAAAAAGAATGTTATGATAAAAAAAAACGATCGTTAGATCATGAAACTATTTTCGAAAGCACAAACTGCTGTCCAAATTTTTACCGAAAGAGTTAGCGAACTACAAATTTAGTTCAGCACCTTCACCTTGTCAATTTGCGTAAAGAACTTTTCGTAAAGACTTAATACATGGAGATGGCCTTCAAAGAGCTGGCTTGGTTATTGTAAATAAATACAATATGGAATTAGCAACAAAATATCAGTGTAAACCGAGCCGCTTTTTGGAAAGAGAACAAACCTATTCTGGAACTCTTTCTGTCGGTAAAACTGAGATGAAAAATGAAGAAAGCTGAGAGTTCTAGGGAGCGTTGAAAACAGAACTTCATTAAATATGACAGCACTTCTGGAAAACTTGGAGAATAAAAATTAAAAGGCTAGTAATAGCTAAACCTAATATCTTATTTTGGATCATATTACCTGGTTTTAAATCATATTGCCTTAGTGTGGATGATATTATTAATATTAAGATCGTTGCCACAGAGTGCGTTGAATTCAAATCCTACAGTTCTGAAAGAAAGCTCTCTCCACTTCACTGTGGCAACTTATAATTTAAATATACTGTCCAGTTTGTGGTGTGTAATAATGTTATAATAATAATAACGTAATAATATTGTGTGAAAATTTTAATAAAAATTTTATGGTAATAGATGGACTATTTCGAAAAATTTAATAGTAAAGAAGTTGATTCAGGAATGTTAACTATTTCTGCCGTTCAACTTAAAAATAAAAGTATATAACCTAAAGAAATCTATGGTAATTTTGAAAAAAACCCATAAAATCCAAAGAAATTGGCATCTTATTCAAATGAAAAGTGCAGCATTGGAATCAGCATGGTAAAAACCTTACACAGGAGAGTTAAAATCCCTCACCTTGAAAAACAAGGAAACTGTTTTTTTTTTGCATTTTACATGAAGGATCAATATAGTTCATTTTATATGGGGCCTATGTAAGTTTCATTGGATATAGCTGAAACCTTGTAAAAAATAAACCACGGTACATATTAACTAAAAGTTAAAACAATCCAAACATCTTTTGAAAATTCGGGTTGCAGCGGTAGCTAGCAATCTAGTAATCTCACGTCCAATACTAAGAAATACAACAACCCATAACTCCTCAAAATAGTGTCAATTCGAAACTAAAAGTCCACTACTAGAACCGCCTTGTCTGAAACTCCGAAACTCACAAAACTCCGAAACTCACAGTCTCTTGGCTTGAACAACAAAGAAAATATGCTGGCCTGAAAAACATGAAAAGTGGCTTGAATTACGATATTTTGCATCGACGGCATCTTTTTTTCCATTTCGATGTACAGAGTTAGGTGCAATAATATTTTGATGTACAAAATTACCCTGATAATTTTTTTGTGTTAAGTCTGTTGGTATTATCGAGAGTCGTCATGCTATCTGATCATCTTGAATCTGAGGATCAGAACTTATAGAATGATAGTATGGTGTCATAATCACAAATATGGTGTCATATCTACAAATATGTAGATAATATGGTGTCATAGTCACATAGAATGGTGTCATCGTCACAAAAAGAGGAGGTAAACCTGGAGGCTATAATTATATTTAGCCATTATCAAGGCCCTATCCAGGATTTTATTTCGGAGGGGGTTTTACTCAAAGATTTTTTTCGGGGGGGGGGGAGGGTACAGAAAAAAAAACTAAAAAACTCATACAAATTTTGTTTTATATCCATTTTTGTTACGTTTTTATGAGTCAAACAAACATATCGGGGGGGAGGGAGGACGGCCTTGGACATTACAACCTTACTACTTATAATTTGGAAAATGGTGACTAGTAAAACAATTATAAAGAATGTCACATAGTTGGATTCCTTAGAAATTAACATGGACAAAAATTGGCTTTTAAGGAACTGAAACTCTCACCAATAAGCTGGTGTTGACAAACCTCAAGCCCACTCATAGGCTTGAATTCTTTTCTAAGTATCAAAGGTACATCAAATGTCATGGTTTCGAAGTTAAACCACTTAGAAGTCAAATGCCTTTGAATACTGACTGAGCTTCATATTATCTCTTCGAAACTTTGAGAAAAATTCCATGCGTTTCATGAATTTTTGGGAAATAATAACCTAAATCCCGATTACGAAATAGAAGTTTTATTTTTGTCGTGAATTTCGACAAAAAATCCCGATTTTTTAATTTTTGTCGTAAATTTCTCATTCCGATGTTTATTTTATTTTGGACGTTTAATGTTATGAAAAGTATAGTAGAAGACATGTACTCTTCTATATCAGATTGAAGTGTATATTAAGCAGTGATAATGAATATTAAATAGTTGTACTGTTTAAGAATTAACTAGGAAAATATTGCTTTTTAAAGAGCTGAAACTACCCCAAATAAGCTGGTGTTGACGCCCCTGAAACCAACCCAAAAGTACCGAGTACAATATGTGAATATGAAACGTATTTTTAACTGTTCAGGTTCAATCCCTTCAAAAGTACAGAAATCGATTGACTCAATAAAACTCTAAATTTAAGCTGTTTAATTAGTTTTCAGTAAATTGTAAGTGATACTCCAACCTCAGCGGGGTTGGGGGGTAGGTAACACCACACTTATGGTTAATGTGTTTTGTTAAAAATCGTTATGGCCATTGATTGACTTTAATCTTCCCCACGTTTTCTTCGTTTTACATCCAATCGATTGAAGTCTGCAGAAGAATCTGTTGATATAACAAAATATTTAAATTAGAGGTTTATTTAGTGTTCGTTAATAAGAAGTGACCTATTTCTATGAAAAGTTAAGAAAACTAGCCTCTGACTGAGCTTTTCAGTATGATCTTCAGTTTTTTGCAAAAAAAAAACTATAGAAAATGCAATAAAATGGATTCTTAGGATTCTAATTTATACGATTTATTCAGAATAGGGCAGTTCTGGAATTCCATATAGATTTATTTTCTAAGATAAGCCCTATTTCGATGGAAAGTTAAGAAAACATGATTCTAATAGAATATTTCATTATTTGCTAGTTTCCAATTCTTAGAAAACAAACTATGGAAATTGCAAAAAAAATGGATTCTTAAGATTGGCATGAATGAAC
The DNA here is from genome assembly GCF_049724085.1 of Artemia sp. Qi Xiang Cuo. Classification (NCBI taxonomy): domain Eukaryota; kingdom Metazoa; phylum Arthropoda; class Branchiopoda; order Anostraca; family Artemiidae; genus Artemia; species Artemia sp. Qi Xiang Cuo. Next base: position 5,282,500 of record NC_142808.1, on the reverse strand, counting down.
GAATTTATTAGGTAGGTCTGTGGTCCATGCTGCTTGTACAACCAAGTAAAAAAAAATACTTAACTATGAAAAGTAACATATCAAAACATCCATGAAAATGTTTTAACGTGTCCCAGGCAAAATTTACCCAACCAAATGATGCATGTGCTCAACTGTTGGTAACTATAGTTTAACTAGTCTTTAATATCTGTTTCATATAGTTATTCAAATAATGAAGTTTGGATTATATATTTCAAATTATATTGGTTCTTACTTGACTTAATTCATTGCAAGGAATATAGTCACTCATAATATTAGGAATACTAGCAAATTTCTGCCTTGCACCATAGTAAAGTGCACGGACTGCAGATTTTGAATACTGAAAACTCCTTATTTGAGCAATATTGCCAACCAGAATTCCGAAAAACTGCTGAAAAATTTGCTGTCTTCTTCTAAAACTTAGTATCTGCATTTTTTATGTTTTCAGGAAAATCACCAGTTGTGATTTTTTCTCTATTTTGGTACGAGAGAAACAGAGGAAGACGAAGAACTTCGTCAATAAGCTCTCCGAATGCCAATATCTGCTGACTCCTAGGTGTAGATCATGTTATTTATAGATATTATAACATGTTTATAAACATGTTATAAACAGTTTCATCATGGCCATGTTGAAATTCCTGTTATTTATAAGTAAGCTTGATTTTGTTCCTGGCTACCAAAATCGCAATTTTGCGGGCCAGGGTTCTCGCTTTAAGCTATTGACGACGGTTCTTTATTGGATATTCTACTTGTAATGCTTTTGACGTGATAATTACCATCTAAGTACTCACCGAATGTAAAACATTGGCTGTTCTTCAAAAAACAACTCATTACATGATTTTGACTTTTGTTTTTATTTTTTTAAGTTTCTCTGCTATCCCAGCTACTGTGTGGCACGCACAGCCACTTTATAACAGTCACCAACTATGTAGCAGCAGGCTGTTACTGAAAAGTCTTTTTTTCTCAGTTCTTATGTTTTTATTTTAGTATCGTTTCAGTTTCGAATTATGTCGTCACTGAAACGCTGTATATAATTCAGTTTAATTCAGTTTCTAATTCTAACAAATAGCTGCTAGAACACATAGCTGCTGGAAAACCGACGATATCTGTTTTCACCCTTGTAGATACTATTTTGTTTCTTAGAGAGATAATTTCGGAGACCACACTGTCTTTCCGTGATGATAAATGAAAGTTCAAATAGGAATAAAATCCCTTTAATAGACAGTATTTCACAAACAGTGATAGAGATTCATAAAAAGTAAAACTCAGTAGTAAAACTCATAATCACCGTCATCAGTTTTACTGCTGATGACGGTCACTGCATATGTGACCAAAATATCTGGTATTTTTTTGCGAATTTCTATCACTGTTTGTAAAACACTGTCTATTAAAAGGATTTTTATCCCTATTTGAACTTTTATTTATTGTTTCTCAGAGCGAATAGAAGGTAGACAATTCTAACTTTGTTACTTCATCATTAGCTCAAAATCAAATTTTTGTCTTCATATTAGATCTTGGCAGAGGACAGATTAACTTTGTCTCGCTAAGAAACGCCAAGAGAACTGGGTGTTCAGGTGGCACGCGGCACGTCAATAAGAGTGCCAGTGACAAGCTAGTTTACGGGTGAGAAATACGCATCCTCTACATTGCATCTTTCTGGAAGATTCTTTAAAATGTTCATGAATTAAAAATCCGCTCAATTTTTCTCCGTTTCGCAAAATATACCTACTGAGATATCCGACTTGGACACGCAGTTCAAAATTCATCAACAGTCTTCACATAGCAGATCCTACTATAGCCGCTGTTAAAATTATGGAGAATCAAAACAAAAAGATTTCAAGACGTGCCTGGAGCCAACTTCTTCAACTATAGTGATCCTTTGATAGTTGTATAGTGATATTTTGCTTCTTTTTTTCTTTGTAGTGCTCCGTCATTTTTTTTTGTACAAAGACGGGTCTTCAATAGATAATCATAACAATAATAATAATTACCTGACAAAATCCATAATATACAATTATTGGTTAATAATATTGTTTTTTTAGGTTGCCCGGTCTCTAACACTGAGACTTTTGGCCTCATTAGCTCCAGTTGTACCAGAACATGTTGGTGTCCATCACTCTGTTCGTACTGCTTTAGACTCCTTTGACGCAATTGAGCTTCAAGCTGCTATAACAGCAGCAGAAGCTTTTGCCAGTAAATCTGAGTAAGAATTTGTGGTGATTATTTTTCTTTTAATTTTAAGTTTGGAAAAACTGGTGAAACGGTGTTGCATCTTGTGCAACAGCAGCAGAAGCTTTTCCCAGCAAATCTGAGTTAGAATTTGTGGTTATTAGTTATCTTTTAATTTTAATTTTGTAAAAACTGGTGAAAAGGTGTTGACTCTTGTGCAACAACAGCAGAAGCTTTTGACAGTAAATCTGAGAAAGAATTTTTGGTGATTATTTTTCTTTTAATTTTAAGTTTGGAAAAACTGGTGAAACGGTGTTGCATCTTGTGCAACAGCAGCAGTAGCTATTCCCAGTAAATCTGAGCAAGACTTTTTGGTGATTATTTTTCTTTTAATTTTAAGTTTGTAAAAACTGGTGAAACGGTGTTGCATCTTGTGCAACGGCAGCAGAAGCTTTTGCCAGCAAATCTGAGTAAGAATTTTTGGTAATTATTTTTCTTTTAATTTTAAGTTTGGAAAAACTGGTGAAACGGTGTTGCATCTTGTGCAACAGCAGCAGAAGCTTTTGCCAGTAAATCTGAGTAAGAATTTGTGGTGATTAATTTTCTTTTAATTTTAAGTTTGGAAAAACTGGTGAAACGGTGTTGCATCTTGTGCAACAACAGCAGAAGCTTTTCCCAGTAAATCTGAGTAAGAATTTGTGGTAATTATTTTTCATTTAATTTTAAGTTTGGAAAAACTGGTGAAACGGTGTTGCATCTTGTGCAACCTGAGCTGAAGCCGGTATGTATCCAGCAGTACAGAGCTTGTGGTGACCAGTTTAAATCTGAGTAAGAATTTGTGGTGATTAGTTTTCTTTTAATTTTAAGTTTGGAAAAACTGGTGAAACGGTGTTGCATCTTGTGCAACAGCAGCAAAAGCTTTTGCCAGTAAATCTGAGTAATAATTTGTGGTGATTATTTTCTTTTAATTTTAAGTTTGGAAAAACTGGTGAAACGGTGTTGCATCTTGTGCAACAGCAGCAGAAGCTTTTGCCAGTAAATCTGAGTAAGAATTTGTGGTGATTATTTTTCTTTTAATTTTAAGTTTGGAAAAACTGGTGAAGCGGTGTTGCATCTTGTGCAACAGCAGCAGAAGCTTTTGCCAGTAAATCTGAGTAAGAATATGGTGATTATTTTTCTTTTAATTTTAAATTTGGAAAAAAGGGTGAAACGGTGTTGCATCTTGTATAATTAGTTACTGGGAAACGGTTAAGCGTTTACACTCTAATAGGAGAATGCTCATAAACAGAATAGATCCTGTCCTTCAAAATTTCTGCTGGTTGCTAATATTTTTCTATATTATGGTATGATTAGACGTAATGGTAAAACCGTTTTTAAGTCCTTATAAATTGCAGAAGAACTGATTTAGGGCCACTCTATAACGAAAGATACTTGAAATCAGAATAATGGCTGTCTTTAAAACGTATTTCTAAACTTATTTCATCTTATGGTAAGTTCAGTAATGCCTTTTAAAGTGTTTTCAGGCCGTTAAAATAGGAAAGGAAAATGATTACTGATGCTGTTTTTACTGATGATTGACAATCGTGTAACCGCATGTCTTCATTCAAAGTTAAGTTTGTTGGGTATTTGTTTAATATACCCCTTACCTAATATTCTTCTAATATGTTTCTCTGATGCTCAATCCTAATGAAACATACCAAAGTAAGATAAACATATAATACTATAGAAACAAGTTTGGGCTGTATATTTGCAAATTGTGGGGTGGAGTGGGGATAAACTATAGCGGGTCTGCATGCCTAATGTGTTAGGTTACAATTATTCTGCATAGTATTTAGTAAGAATTGTTTTCTAACTTCACACCACCCTAACACTTTACCCCCCCCCCCTGATGTGCAAATATAAAGCCCAAATTATATATTTTCCATCTATTCTGTCCCTTCTCCTTGTCTTGTCTCACGATATGTGGAAAGAAGCTAACAATAACAAAAAAAGAAACAACGGCTCTATAATGCGTCAATGAATAAACAACTTGAGTGGTAGGGAGTTTATCATACAAGTACCGTTTGTTGTGTTAATATTAGGGAAGCAAATCTTTTCTGTTTCTCATTTTTCTTCTACTTTTGTCTGACTCTTTTTATGTTATTTCTCATTTTTCTCATTCTATTTCCCATTCTTTCTTTCTGCTTTCCATTTTTTGACAGAATAAATAACATGACAGAGACAAAAAGATTTAAAATACAGACTAATTCGCCAGATACACATCCAAAAGTAGATCCAGCATTTGTTGTAAAAAACAGTATGGGCAGCACTGCGGTGTAGAAAATTGACCCTATTTGTACTCAAAAGATGTCCCTGTAAGCAAGGCCGTACCCAGGATTTTTTTGGAGGGGGTTTTACTCAAAAAAAATTTTTTTTGGGGGTGAGCCTTACATAAAAAAACCCTCAAAAAACGCATACAAAATTTGTTTATTTCCATTTTTGTTACGTTTTTACGAGTCAGACAAACATTGCGGGGGGGGGTTCAAACCCCCCTGACCCCCCTCTGGGTATGGCCTTGCCGGTAAGCATACAATATCAAACGTGCTTTATGGTCAATCGACGCTGGGGTCCTTATTCTTCATCCCCTTTAGACTGACATACACGACAGAATATTTCGCATTGTTGATTTGTGACTGACAATAACATGTCATCAGTTTGATTATTGTGATTAACAACACTTTGTGTAGCGATGTTATTAGTTTTTTTTAAAGTATTATATTTAAACACATTATAATTTTTTCTGCGAAATGAATAAAATTAATTTTAATTAATTTTATTAATTAATACAATTTAATTAATTAATTATAATTAATTTTAAACATTAATGCAAAATTAATGAAATTGAAAAAAAGTAGTTGATTTGAGAGTACTAAAATTATGAACTTGAAGGAGCCTCACTTCTCACCTCTGCCCTTCATTGAAGTTGAAGTAGGCATCTATTCAATTTTGAGGTGACAAGAAATGCCGCAGATATAGTCTTGCCAGGAAAATGTGGATAACATTTTGCTAGAATATTTTATTATTCAAAAAGGTACAAGTACTCCATTGTTCACTATTTACAGTCATTAAAATGTTATATCGTTATAAAGCTCAAGTCAGGAACTTAGCAATGCCCAGTGACCTTTTATTGGGGGGAGGGTGACCTTTTATTTCTTTATTGAATAAAATAAATAAAATGAAAAGGTGATGTGCATTTCGTCAGGAAATTGAACTGTTCAATAGTTTCAGGTATTCAGATGTTGTACCATTCGAAGATTAAAGTCATGAACTTTAACAGTGCCCAGCGACCTTTTATTGGGGATTCGGGCAATGTTATAATTTCGTCAAAAACCTGGGAGGGGGGGGGGGGAGGAAGTTGGAGCAAATTTTCTCAAATAAAATGGAAATGACAGTGAAAAATGAAAAATGAGTCGTATAGCACCATGAAAGAAAAAATATACTGAAGAAAACTGACCTGTTTCTCTGGATGCTTGAATTATGTAGGTGTATTTTTTATTTTTGACAAGATTTTTTTCAGAAACTAAATTTCAGCTGGGGGGCAAACTGGGGTCTGGGGGGGGGCAAACTGGGGTCTGGAGGGAGCAGCTCCCTCCCTGCTCCATAGCAAATAATGATGTTTTAAGGATTTAAAGCAATAAAAGACTGTGTATTTATTTATGAAACTCAAAATGAAGCCCATTTTGCCAGAAAACTGTTCTGGGAAATTGACCGTTCAAAAGATCTTGTGTCATTCAAAAGTTTAAGTTGAAAATATTGAATTTTCATTGAAACTTGCAAAAGACTTTTTTTTAAATTTCAAAATCAAAATATTACATATTAAATTTTGACGTGAAAACAGTATATTTTGTCAGATGTTTCGAAAAATATACCGTTCATAGTAATTAAAATGTCGTACCGTTTCATATTTAAAATAGATAAATTTACGAAGTCCCTTTGATCTTTTATAACGTTTCTGGTGTCAAAACATGACACCAAAAATATGCTGCATATTTACTTTTGTCATAAAATCAAAAAGTTGTTATGTCAAAGTTATTTTTAAAAATTTACAATTCAAAAGTTTCAGCCAATTAAATGTTGTGCCATTCAAAATTAAAATCTAGAACTTAAATTGACCCTTTCTTATGGCTCTCAGTTTAAAAATTTAAAAAAAAAAAAACACTTTTTATTTAGTTTTGACATGAAAACATGAAGTACATTTCATCTGAAAATATTTCTTAAAAATGTACCACTCAGATGTAGTAGGCTTTAAAAAATTGTACAGTTAAAAAAGTTAAAGCTATTAACTTAAAGAACAAACATTGGATTTCTGGGTTCAAGGATAAGAATTGCTGGGAAGAAATAGAAAAAGAAAGAAAAATGTATATTTAGTATGGACGTGAAAGCATGAAATACATTTTGTCAAAAAATTATTCTGATAAACTTTTATTCAAAAGTTACAGGCATTCAAGTTTTGTTTAACTTAAAAATCAAAGTCTGGAACTTCGGGATTTGAGGGTATCTTCTGAAAAGGGAGCTGGTAAAAATATTGCATGTTTTTTTTTTAACGTGAAAATGGGTAGCTTACTTGTAGAGCTCAAATGTGCACTGAAAAATGTGCCATTAAAAAGTTACTTGTATTTATAATATGGTACTATTTATTAGGGTATATTTTTAGGGCTCTGAGAATAAAAATTTCAGGGAGCAAAAATTCCTGTATATTTAGTTTTGACCTGAAAACACAAAGCGTGTGTTAGGAAAATGCTCAAGAAAGCGTACCATTCTAGAAAGCGTACTATTCTAGAAAATGCTCTAGAAAGTGTACCATTCAATAGTTACAGGAATTCAGGGATTTTATTATTCAAAAATAAAAGTTGGGAATGTCAGAGTGTTGGGCGTATCTGTTCAAAATTTCTGCTGACAAAAATGTTGAGTACATTAATTTTGAGTCGAAATTAGATTCTTGATTTGTCGGAAATGGTAAAGAAATTCTTCAGATTGCTAGAAAAATTTCCTAATAGTTTTTAGTAAGAATTATCTCGTTTTTAATGGAAACACAGTTGTCACTCAAATTGTTTCTAACAATATTTTACGAACACAGGCCTTAGGTTAGGCACACCAAAAATTGACAATCAGTGACAGATAATAAAAATTCAATAAATGACACTACAATAAATAATTGCAATGGATAATTGTTGTCAGAGTGAGTAATTGGAATTTTGGAGAATTGTTTTAATGCAAAAGCAAGCTTTCTGGAAATTTTTTTTTTACGGGAATACTAGTGAATAATTTCTTAATCAATTAATGTTAAAAACTCCATTACAACTATTTCTTCGTGAAGTTGGTTTTCTTGTGATGCGTTGGCTAATCCAGGAGTTCCGGAAGGAGAACTTTTTTCTCAAAGCTGGAATTCTTATAATTTTATTCTAACCAGAGAATTGTTGGGTGAGGAGGGGGCTGTGGGTTTCCAGAATTTGGATTTATAACTTTTAAAATGTATATTTTTGTTACTATCGCTATTTTGTTAGCTTTTTTTTTGGTTTGAATGGTATTTATGAAATTTAAAGATAGTAATAAGTAAATGCTAAACGCGAGGGTACTAATAGAAACAAAAAGATGTACCATTACTCAGCTGTGACTACATTGATCCTGTGACAGATTTGATTTTTCATCCTAAAGTATTCATTTATACTTTTTTGCAGGGTATTTGCCATACAATTATTTGACAAAATAGCTGAAAAAATTCGGAGTTTATCTTGTCCTGTGGAAACAAAGATACATCTACTGCCAATTCTAAAACACAAGGGACGTGAGGCTCCAATACCTGCAAGGGTAACTATAGTTGAATCCCTCTTTTATTTTATTAATCTTAAATAAAACATTATGTACAAGTTTTTCAGATAAAAGTAACGAACCATGTCAAAGTTTATGACGACTAAGAGAAATAAAAACGCGTATTGACTCAAAATTAAAACGGACTGAAATTACTATCAAAGAGTAAACGAAACCAAAAACGAACTACAATTAAAATAAATAATCACACCAATTTGAGTCTGGGCATGTTTGGAATATTTCAGGAAAACTAAGTGCATTACGTTGTTTTTCTCGGGATACGAAACTAAATCAAAAGACGCTGTGTGCATATAATTTCAGCGAAAGGGCATATCATTAATATCTCAGGAACGCCTAAGGGTATTAAGTTAAAACTGTTTGGGTATAATGAGTTGGAAGCTGAACTAAATTAAAAGATCGCTAAGGGTGTCAAAAGGGTATATCTCCGATACCTCAGGAAAGTTTAAAGGAATTGTGTTGACACTTTGGGTCATGAAGAGGGGGATGGTTGATAGTTTGTCTATAATCAAGGTTTTAGCATTAGGGGGGGGGGGGGGGGTAAGAATTTCTTTAGCCCTATAAAACCCCATAGCTTACACAAACTTTCAATTCATATATTTGAATATTTTTCCCCGTACACAAAGCATTATGACACATTTTAAAATATTCTTGTCAATGAAAAAGACCTTGTCAAATGAAAAAGACCTTGTCAATGGCAAGCAATCAGAAATTGATTAAGCAAAAATTCCATCAATAAATTTTTCAAAGAAAAGTAAAGAGACATATTAAACCAAAGATAAGAAGAAATAAAGTCAAATAATTTTCAAGCGTAAAATGACCCTAAATCACCATAAAAAAATGAATGAAATCCAAAACAAACAGAAATTGCGATAAATGACCAAAGTCAAACCCAAAACGAGCAGAAACTACCACAAAGAGGAGTTGGTCCCCTCTGACACCCCCTCTGACTTCTAAATACAAGAATGCTATTCGCACTTTATTTTTGCTCATCTTTGGTTTCATATATCGATTTAATTTTCTTTGAAAACTTCATGTGTGGATTTTTTTTTCAAATTAGTTTCCTACCTTAGACCTTCGATCCGTCCGTGCCGCCAGAGGCACCCAAGGCATCCGCGAGACTTCGCCAATCTTTCCCGAATTGGGCAGCTGCGTATATGTCTTCCCAATCAGGTGGAAGGGATGCATGGATACTGCGCAGATCAGGCCGGTATTTTTGTTGCAAAGTGGTCTGAGGTCTTCCCCGTCTTCGACTTCCGTTTGAGTGCCAATGTAAAGTGGCTTTTGGGATCTGAGTGTCCTGCTTGCTGAGAACATGGCCCAAGTATCTCCACCTCCGAGCTCTAATGATATCAGTTATCAGATGCTGGTTGGCAAGTTTGCGGACTTTTTCGTTTGTGATTCTGTCTGACTAATGAATATTTAAAATTCTTAAATTTGTTTCTGCTTTTTCTTATTTGAAATAGTTTTTTTCATTTATTAAGCAAAGAATATTTTAATTTTTTGATTGTATATGAACACCCGGATTCTGGGAAACATACTCTGGATGGGTATCGGGATATCGTTGATATTTTGTTTTTAGAGCCCACATGTACGTAGTGTGTTATTATCTAGGTCAATTTTGCTAAGGATACGTTATTTTGCCAACCTGGAAGCATATAGTATCTTTTGATTTTGTTCAATTTCAGCCTCATCATTCCCTGAAATTATCAGCTTAATTCTCTTTGCTGTTCTTGAGATTTTACTAAAATGCCCGTTTAATAACCTGGACACACAAATTGTCTTTTAATTTAGTTCGACATCCTCTCGACATTCCCTAAAAGTTTCAGCTTAATACCATGGTCTGTTTTTGAGATATTGTAAAAGCCCCCCCCCTTTCCATCATAAAATGTATATTTATGAAATTACGTATTTATATTATTTAGGGCCTCTGTCCTTGAGGCTTTGGGGTTCTTGTCATCCCCGGACTTATATCTATTGAATATTTGACTATTTCGAACAAAATGGCTATTTCAAAACTTTCATCGTGTGTCAGTCGAGGGCAGGGGGAGAGTTTGGATAAGAAGGGCAAATGATCCGAGTGTTTTTCCTCCGATCACATTTGAATCTCAAAGATGTTACTAGGAATTTTCGATTTCCAATCGAATGAGCCCCCCCCCCCTCTGATATTTCTTGCATCATCCTTCCATGTGAAGTGGCTCTGGAACGAAGAGAATACATTGAAGCCTTATGGCTCTTTAATGCAAGCAAAGCAAGAGCTTTGCCCCAGATCTAAGGTAATTGATTAAATTAGGCTTTAAACCTACTACTGGCATGTTACTTTTCACTGGGACAATCTGCTTAGTGTGATTTTGACCAGCAGAAGCCTATGTTTTTTTTTTTTTGAAAAAAATTATGTGTTTTGGTATTACTTAAATAGAAATGTAAATTAAACAGAAAGAAGAAAAGAGTAGAAGCCTATGTTTGTTTGTTTTTTTTGTGGGAGGGAGGGGAGTGAATATATGTACTTCACTCGTGGCATCTACTTTGGGACAAATATAAATTATATTGGGGTACGAATAAGAGTTTCAAATAGGGATAAGTCCTTTACTAGATAGTGAAAAAACAAAGTTCTGAATATTTTGAATTTTTGAACACCTTTTCGTTTCGTCAAAGACAGGCAGTGTGGTCTGTGAAAAAAATTATATGTTTTGGTATTATTTAAATAGAAATGTTAATTCAACAGAAAGAAGAAAAGAGCATAAGCCTATGTTTGTTTTTTTGTTTTGTGGGTGGGGTGGGGAGTGAATATCTGTACTTCACTCATGGCATCTACTTTGGGACAAATATAAATTATGTTGGTGTACGAATAAGAGTTTCAAATAGGGATAAATCCTTTATTAGACAGTGAAAAAACAAAAGTTCTGAATATATTAAAGTTATTAAATTTTATTCGTCAAAGAAAGGAAGTGTGGCCTGTGAAAAAAATTATATGTTGTGGTATTATTTACATAGAAATGTAAATTCAACAGAAAGAAGAAAAGAGCAGAAGCCTATGTTTATTGTGTTTTTTTTTTGTGGGAGGGGCGGGGAGTGAATATCTGTACTTCACTCATGGCATCTACTTTAGGACTACTATAAATTATGTTGGGGTACGAATAAGAGTTTCAAATAGGGATAGCCTATGTTTGTTTTTTTTTGTTTTTGTGGGAGGGGCGGGGAGTGAATATCTGTACTTCACTCATGGCATCTGCTTTGGAACAAATATAAATTATGTTGGGGTACGAATAAGAGTTTCAAATAGGGATAAGTCCTTTGCTAGATAGTGAAAAAACAAAAGTTCTGAATATTTCAAAGTCCTTAACTTTTATTCGTCAAAGAAACGCAGTGTGGCCTGTAAAAAAAATTATACGTTGTGGTATTATTTACATAGAAATGTAAATTCAACAGAAAGAAGAAAAGAGCAGAAGCCTATGTTTGTTGTTTTTTTTTTAGGGAGGGGTGGGGAGTGAATATCTGTACTTCACTCATGGCATCTACTTTGGGACAAATATAAATTATGTTGGGGTACGAATAAGAGTTTCAAATAGGGATAAATCCTTTATTAGACAGTGAAAAAACAAAAGTTCTGAATATTTCAAAGTCCTTAACTTTTATTCGTCAAAGAAAGGAAGTATGGCCTGTGAAAAAAATTATATGCTGTGGTATTATTTACATAGAAATGTAAATTCAACAGAAAGAATAAAAGAGAATAAGCCTATGTTTGTTGTTTTTTTTTTTGTGTGAGTGGGGTGGGGAGTGAAGATCTGTACTTTACTCATGGCATTTACTTTAGTACGACTATAAATTTTTTTGGGGTACGAATAATAGTTTCAAATTGGGATAGCATTTGTTTGTTTGTTTTTGTTTTTGTGGGAGGGGCGGGGATTGAATATCTGTACTTCACTCATGGCTTCTGCTTTGGAACAAATATAAATTATGTTGTTTTACGAATAAGAGTTTCAAATAGGGATAAGTCCTTTACTAGATAGTGAAAAACAAAACTTCTGAATATTTCGAATTCCTGAACACCTTTTCGTTTCGTCAAAGACAGACAGTGTGGTCTGTGAAAAAAATTATCTGTTTTGGTACTATTTACATAGAAATGTAAATTCAACAGAAAGAAGAAATGAGCAGAAGCCTATGTTTGTTTGTTTTTTTTTGTGGGAGGGGAGGGGAGTGAATATCTGTACTTCATTCATGGCATCTACTTTGGGGCGACTATAAATTATGTTGGGGTACGAATAAGAGTTTCAAATAGGGATAAATCCTTTATTAGACAGTGAAAAAACAAAGGTTCTGAATATTTCAAAGTTCTTAACTTTTATTCGTCAAAGAATGGCAGTGTGGCCTGTGAAGAAAATTATATGTTGTGGTATTATTTACATAGAAATGTAAATTCAACAGAAAGAAGAAAAGAGCAGAAGCCTATTTTTGTTTTTTTTTTTAGGGAGGGGTGGGGAGTGAATATCTGTACTTCACTCATGGCATCTACTTTGGGACAAATATAAATTATGTTGGGGTACGAATAAGAGTTTCAAATAGGGATAAATCCTTTATTAGACAGTGAAAAAACAAAAGTTCTGAATATTTTAAAGTCCTTAACTTTTATTCGTCAAAGAAAGGCAGTGTGGCCTGTGAAAAAAATTATATGTTGTGGTATTATTTACATAGAAATGTAAATTCAACAGAAAGAAGAAAGAGTAGAAGCCTATGTTTGTTGTTTTTTTTTGTGGGAGCGGTGGGGAGTGAATATCTGTACTTCACTCATGGCATCTACTTTGGGACAAATATAAATTATGTTGGGGTACGAATAAGAGTTTCAAATAGGGATAAATCCTTTATTAGACAGTGAAAAAACAAAAGTTCTGAATATTTTAAAGTTCTTAACTTTTATTCGTCAAAGAAAGGCAGTGTGGCCTGTGAAAAAAAATTACATGTTGTGGTATTATTTACATAGAAATGTTAATTCAACAGAAAGAAGAAAAAAGCAGTAGCCTATGTTTGTTGTTTTTTTTTTGTGGGAGGGGTGGGGAGTGAATATCTGTACTTCACTCATGGCATCTACTTTGGGACAAATATAAATTATGTTGGGGTACGAATAAGAGTTTCAAATAGGGATAAATTCTTAATTAGACAGTGAAAAAACAAAAGTTCTGAATATTTCAAAGTCCTTAACTTCTATTCGTCAAAGAAAAGCTGTGTGGCATGTGAAAAAAATTATATGTTGTGGCATTATTTACATAGAAATATAAATTCATTTCGAATTTCTGAACACCTTTTCGTTTCTTCAAAGACAGGCAGTGAGGTCTGTAAAAAAAATGAAAGTTTTGGTAATATTTACATAGAAATGTAAATTCAACAGAAAGAAGAAAGTAGCTGAAGCCTATGTTTGTTTGTTTTCGTTTTTGTGGGAGTGGAGGGGAGTGAATATCTGTACTTCACTCATGGCATCTACTTTGGGAAAAATATAAACTATGTTGGGGTACGAATAAGAGTTTCAAATAGGGATCAGTCCTTTACTAGATAGTGAAAAAACAAAAGTTCTGAATATTTCGAATTTCTGAACACCTTTTCGTTTCGTCAAAGAAAGGCAGTGTGGCCTGTGAAAAAAATTATATGTTGTGGTATTATTTACATAGAAATGTAAATTCATTTCGAATTTCTGAACACCTTTTCGTTTCTTCAAAGACAGGCAGTGAGGTCTGTAAAAAAAAAATAAAAGTTTTGGTAATATTTACATAGAAATGTAAATTCAACAGAAAGAAGAAAATAGCTGAAGCCTATGTTTGTTTGTTTTTGTGGGAGGGGAGGGGAGTGAATATCTGTATTTCACTCATGGCATCTACTTTGGGACAAATATAAATTATGTTGGGGTACGAATAAGAGTTTCAAATAGGGATAAGTCCTTTACTAGATAGTGAAAAAACAAAAGTTCTAAATATTTCGAGTTTCTGAACACCCTTTCGTTTCGTCAAAGACAGTGTGGTCTGTGAAAAAAATTATATGTTTTGGTATTATTTACATAGAAATGTAAATTCAACAGAAAGAAGAAACGAGCAGAAGCCTATGTTTGTTTGTTTTTGTTTTTGTGGGAGGGGAGGGGAGTGAATATCTGTACTTCACTCATGGCTTCTACTTTGGGACAAATATGAATTATGTTGTTATACGAATAAGAGTTTCAAATAGGGATAAGTCCTTTACTAGATAGTGAAAAAACAAAAGTTCTGAATATTTCGAATTTCTGAACACCTTTTCGTTTCGTCAAAGACAGACAGTGTGGTCTGTGAAAAAAATTATCTGTTTTGGTATTATTTACATAGAAATTTAAATTCAAAAGAAAGAAGAAAAGAGCAGAAGCCTTTGTTTGTTGTGTTTTTTTTTGTGGGAGGGGCGGGGAGTGAATATCTGTACTTCACTCATGGCATCTACTTTAGGGCGACTATAAATTATGTTGGGGTACGAATAAGAGTTTCAAATAGGGATAAATCCTTTATTAGACAGTGAAAAAACAAAGGTTCTGAATATTTCAAAGTTCTTAACTTTTATTCGTCAAAGAATGGCAGTGTGGCCTGTGAAAAAAATTATATTTTGTGGTATTATTTAAATAGAAATTTAAATTCAAAAGAAAGAATAAAAGAGCAGAAGCCTTTGTTTGTTTTTTTTTTTTAGGGAGGGGTGGGGAGTGAATATCTGTACTTCACTCATGGCATCTACTTTGGGACAAATATAAATTATGTTGGGGTACGAATAAGAGTTTCAAATAGGGATAAGTCCTTTACTAGATAGTGAAAAAACAAAAGTTCTAAATATTTCGAGTTTCTGAACACCCTTTCGTTTAGTCAAAGACAGTGTGGTCTGTGAAAAAAATTATATGTTTTGGTATTATTTACATAGAAATGTAAATTCAACAGAAAGAAGAAACGAGCAGAAGCCTATGTTTGTTTGTTTTTTTTAGGGAGGGGATGGGGAGTGAATATCTGTACTTCACTCATGGCATCTACTTTGGGAAAAATATAAACTATGTTGGGGTACGAATAAGAGTTTCAAATAGGGATCAGTCCTTTACTAGATAGTGAAAAAACAAAAGTTCTGAATATTTCGAATTTCTGAACACCTTTTCGTTTCGTCAAAGAAAGGCAGTGTGGCCTGTGAAAAAAATTATATGTTGTGGTATTATTTACATAGAAATGTAAATTCATTTGACAGAATTTCTGAACAGAAGCCTATGTTCGTTGTCTTCTTAAAGACAGGCAGTGAGGTCTGTGAAAAAATATATAAAAGTTTTGGTAATTACTTTAGGACGACTAGAAATGTAAATTGGCAACAGAATAGAAGATTCAAATAGCAGATAGCCTATGTTTTTTTGTTTTTGTTTGTGGGAGGGGAGGGGAGTGAATATCTGTACTTCACTCATGGCTTCTACTTTGGGACAGATATGAATTATGTTGTTATACGAATAAGAGTTTCAAATAGGGATAAGTCCTTTACTAGATAGTGAAAAAACAAAAGTTCTGAATATTTCGAATTCCTGAACACCTTTTCGTTTCGTCAAAGACAGACAGTGTGGTCTGTGAAAAAAATTATCTGTTTTGGTACTATTTACATAGAAATTTAAATTCAACAGAATGAAGAAAAGAACAGAAGCCTATGTTTATTGTGTTTTTTTTTTGTGGGAGGGGCGGGGAGTGAATATCTGTACTTCACTCATGGCATCTACTTTAGGACGACTATAAATTATGTTGGGGTACGAATAAGAGTTTCAAATAGGGATAAATCCTTTATTAGACAGTGAAAAAACAAAGGTTCTGAATATTTCAAAGTTCTTAACTTTTATTCGTCAAAGAATGGCAGTGTGGCCTGTGAAGAAAATTATATGTTGTGGTATTATTTACATAGAAATTTAAATTCAACAGAAAGAAGAAAAGAGCAGAAGCCTATGTTTGTTGTTTTTTAGGGAGGGGTGGGGAGTGAATATCTGTACTTCACTCATGGCATCTACTTTGGGACAAATATAAATTATGTTGGGGTACGAATGAGAGTTTCAAATATGGATAAATCCTTTATTAGACAGTGAAAAAACAAAAGTTCTGAATATTTCAAAGTCCTTAACTTTTATTCGTCAAAGAAAGGCAGTGTGGCCTGTGAAAAAAATTATATGTTGTGGTATTATTTACATAGAAATGTAAATTCAACAGAAAGAAGAAAAGAGCAGAAGCCTATGTTTGTTGTTTTTTTTGTGGGAGGGGTGGGGAGTGAAAATTTGTACTTCACTCATTGCATCTACTTTGGGACAAATATAAATTATGTTGGGGTACGAATAAGAGTTTCAAATAGGGATAAATCCTTTGTTAGACCGTGAAAAAACAAAAGTTCTGAATATTTCAAAGTCCTTAACTTTTATTCGTCAAAGAAAGGCAGTGTGGCCTGTGAAAAAAAATTATATGTTGTGGTATTATTTACATAGAAATGTAAATTCAACAGAAAGAAGAAAAAAGCAGAAGCCTATGTTTGTTGTTTTTTTTGTGGGAGGGAAGGGGAATGAATATCTGTACTTCACTCATGGCATCTACTTTGGGACAAATATAAATTATGTTGGGGTACGAATAAGAGTTTCAAATAGGGATAAGTCCTTTACTAGATAGTGAAAAAACAAAAGTTCTGAATATATTAAAGTCCTTAACTTTTATTCGTCAAAGAAAGGCAGTGTGGCCTGTGAAAAAAAATTATATGTTGTGGTATTATTTACATAGAAATGTAAATTCAACAGAAAGAAGAAAAAAGCAGAAGCCTATGTTTGTTGTTTTTTTTGTGGGAGCGGAGGGGAATGAATGTCTCTACTTCACTCATGGCATCTACTTTGGGACAAATATAAATTATGTCGGGGTACGAATAAGAGTTTCAAATAGGGATAAGTCCTTTACTAGATAGTGAAAAAACAAAAGTTCTGAATATTTTGAATTTCTGGACACCTTTTCGTTTCGTCAAAGAAAGGCAGTGTGGTCTGTGAAAAAATTATATGTTTTGGTATTATTTACATAGAAATGTAAATTCAACAGAAAGAAGAAAAGAGCAGAAGCCTATGTTTATTTGTTTTTGTTTTTGTGGGAGGGGAGGGGAGTGATTATTTGTACTTCACTCATGGCATCTACTTTGGGACAAATATAAATTATGTTGGGGTACGAATAAGAGTTTCAAATAGGGAAAAGTCCTTTACTAGATAGTGAAAAAACAAAAGTTCTGAATATTTCAAAGTCCTTAACACCTTTTATTTCGTCAAAGAAAGGCAGTGTGGCCTGTGAAAAAAATTATATGTTGTGGTATTATTTACATAGAAATGTAAATTCTAACAGAAACAGAAGAAAAAAGCAGAAGCCTATGTTTGTTGTTTTTTTTGTGGGAGGGGTGGGGAGTGAATATCTGTACTTCACTCATGGCATCTACTTTGGGACAAATATAATTTATGTTGGGGTACGAATAAGAGTTTCAAATAGGGATAAGTCCTTTACTAGATAGTGAAAAAACAAAAGTTCTAAATATTTTGAGTTTCTGGACACCTTTTCGTTTCGTCAAAGACAGGCAGTGTGGTCTGTGAAAAAAATTATATGTTTTGGTATTATTTACATAGAAATGTTAATTCAACAGAAAGAAGAAAAGAGCAGAAGCCTATGTTTGTTTGTTTTGTCATGTGAAAAAAATTATATGTTGTGGCATTATTTACATAGAAATATAAATTCATTTCGAATTTCTGAACACCTTTTCGTTTCTTCAAAGACAGGCAGTGAGGTCTGTAAAAAAATTGAAAGTTTTGGTAATATTTACATAGAAGTGTAAATTCAACAGAAAGAAGAAAGTAGCAGAAGCCTATGTTTGTTTGTTTTCGTTTTTGTGGGAGTGGAGGGGAGTGAATATCTGTACTTCACTCATGGCATCTACTTTGGGAAAAATATAAACTATGTCGGGGTACGAATAAGAGTTTCAAATAGGGATAAGTCCTTTACTAGATAGTGAAAAAACAAAAGTTCTGAATATTTCGAATTTCTGAACACCTTTTCGTTTCGTCAAAGAAAGGCAGTGTGGTCTGTGAAAAAATTATATGTTTTGGTAATATTTACATAGAAATGTAAATTCAACAGAAAGAAGAAAATAGCAGAAGCCTATGTTTGTTTGTTTTTGTGGGAGGGGAGGGGAGTGAATATCTGTACTTTACTCATGGCATCTACTTTGGGACAAATATAAATTATGTTGGGGTACGAATAAGAGTTTCAAATAGGGATAAGTCCTTTACTAGATAGTGAAAAAACAAAAGTTCTAAATATTTCGAGTTTCTGAACACCCTTTCGTTTCGTCAAAGACAGGCAGTGTGGTCTGTGAAAAAAATTATATGTTTTGGTATTATTTACATAGAAATGTAAATTCAACAGAAAGAAGAAACTAGCAGAAGCCTATGTTTGTTTGTTTTTGTTTTTGTGGGAGGGGAGGGGAGTGAAGATCTGTACTTCACTCATCGCTTCTACTTTGGGACAGATATGAATTATGTTGTTATACGAATAAGAGTTTCAAATAGGGATAAGTCCTTTACTAGATAGTGAAAAAACAAAAGTTCTGAATATTTCGAATTCCTGAACACCTTTTCGTTTCGTCAAAGACACAGTGTGGTCTGTGAAAAAAATTATCTGTTTTGGTATTATTTAAATAGAAATGTAAATTCAACAGAAAGAAGAAAAGAACAGAAGCCTATGTTTGTTTGTTTTTTTTTGTGGGAGGGGAGGGGAGTGAATATCTGTACTTCATTCATGGCATTTACTTTAGGACGACTATAAATTATGTTGGGGTACGAATAAGAGTTTCAAATAGGGATAAACCCTTTATTAGACATTGAAAAAACAAAAGTTCTGAGTATTTCAAAGTCCTTAACTTTTATTCGTCAAAGAAAGGCAGTGTGGTCTGTGAAAAAATTATATGTTGTGGTATTATTTACATAGAAACGTAAATTTAACAGAAAGAAGAAAAGAGCAGAAGCCTATTTTTGTTTGCTTTTTTTGTGGAGGGGAGGGGAGTGAATATCTGTACTTCACTCATGGCATCTACTTTGGGACAATTATAAATTATGTTGTTGTATGAATAAGAGTTTCAAATAGGGAAAAGTCCTTTACTATACAGTGAAAAAAAAGTTCTGGATATTTTGAAGTTTTGAACTCTTTTCCGTTTTGTCAAAGACAGGCAGTGTGGTCTGTGAAAAAAAACTATATGTTTTTGTATTATTTACATAGAGATGTAAATTAAACAGAAAGAAGAAAAGAGCTGAAGCCTATGTTTGTTTTTGTTTTTTTTTGTGGGAGGGGAGGGGAGTGAATATCTGTACTTCACTCATGGCATCTATTTTTGGAAAAATATAAATTATATTGTTGTACGAATAAGAGTTTCAAATAGGGATAAGTCCTTTATTAGACAGTGAAAAAACAAAAATAAAGGTTCTGAATATTTCGAAATCCTGAACTCTCATTCGTTTCGGCAAAGAAAGGCAGTGTGGTCTATGAAAAAAATTAAATGATGTGGTAATGTTTACATAGAAATGTAAATTAAACAGAAAGAAATAAAATGATTCAGTGAGAGCACTTTACAATGGTATTTTATAAAAGAGTTATCTAGACAAGTTATCTGGCATACATCTTGAATTTTAGTAGATTATAAGCGAAATACATCCTGAATTATAGTGGATTATAAGTCAAATCGTCCATATTTTTGTCTACTACTACTGCTACTAACAACTCACTGCAGCATCTAGCCGCCTGAGGCCAACACAGCTACTCACGCTCCTCTTCCATCCCAATCTATTCAAAGCAATCCTTTTTACACCCGCCCACGAAGTTCCCATTTCCTTTAAATCCTTCTGTATGACTTCCTCCCACCCCAAACGAGGACGACCTGCTTTCCGTTTAGCCCTAGACGGTTGGCCGAAAAGAACAATCTTCGACAATCTTTCATCCTTCATCCGCACAACGTGCCCTAGCCATCTCAACCTTTCTTTCATTATACCCCTAGAGAGCGGTATTGAAGCACATTTTTCCTATAGCCTATTGTTTGAAATACGGTCAGTCAGCCGGGTACCTAGAACAATCCTTAAACAATTTCTCTGGAAAACATCCTCGATAGCATTTTAGCCTTTTTCGAGCCAAATATTCTATTCTGCAGCATAAAATGGCAGAAATCGTCACTTGATCGTGGTAGAATTTGAAACTGGCTCAATTGGCTGCCTTAGGATTTTACTCAATAGCAATGTGGCCTTTTTTGGGCCAAATATTCTATTCTGGAGCATCAAATGGCAGAAATCGCCCCATGATTGTGGTAAAATTTGAAACTGGCTCAATTGGCTGCCTTAGGATTTTACTCAATAGCAATTTGGCCTTTTTTGGGCCAAATATTCTATTCTGGAGCATCAAATGGCAGAAATCTCCACATGATTGTGGTAAAATTTGAAACTGGCTCAATTGGCTGCCTTAGGATTTTACTCGATAGCCTTTTGGCCTTGTTTGGGCCAAATATTCTATTCTGGAGCATCAAATGGCAGAAATCATCACTTAGCCCTGGTAAAATTTAAAATTGGCTCGATTGAATGCCTTAGGATTTTACTCAATAGCAATTTGGCTTTTTTTGGGCCAAATATTCTATTCTGGAGCATCAAATGGCAGAAATCGCCACTTGATTGTGGAAAAAATTTGAAATTGGCTCAATTGGCTGATTAGGATTTTACTCGATAACCTTTTGGCCTTGTTTGGGTCAAATATTCTATTCTGGAGCATCAAATGGCAGAAATCGCCAGTTAGCCCTGGTAAAATTTGAAATTGGCTTGATTGGCTGCCTTAGGATTTTACTCGATAGCCTTTTGGCCTTTTTTTGGCCAAATATTGTATTCTAGAGCATCAAATGGCAGAAATCGCCACTTAGTCCTGGTAAAATTTGAAATTGGCTCGATTGTCTGCCTTAGGATTTCACTCTATAGCATTTTGGCCTTTTTTGGGCCAAATATTCTATTCTGGAGCATCAAATGACAGAAATCGCCTCTACATCGTGGTAAAATTTGAAATTGGCTCGATTGGCTTTCTTAAGATTTTATTCGATAGCATTTTGGCCTTGTTTGGGCCAAATATTCTATTCTAAAACATCAAATAGCAGAAATCGCCACTTATCCCTGGTAAAGTTTGAAATTGGTTCGACTGGCTGTCTTAGGATTTTACTCGATAGCATTTCGGCCTTGTTTGGGCCAAATATTCTATTCTGCAGCATAAAGTAACAGAAACTGCCACTTGGTCCTGCTAAAATTTTAAATTGTAAGCCAAATATTTTAGATACTAAACTGCAATAACTCTGAAGTGAGTTTCCACTTTACATCATTTTGGCCATGTTCGTATGAAGGTTTGACATGCTGCACAAAAATATTCGATACTTCAAAGGGCACTAAAATATTCAGTATTCGTTAGAATTAGCCCAATCGCGACATTGTACGACTACTTATTCAAAATTTTGTGTTTTCATACTTAAGAGCTTGAAACTCCACAATAGGATTCTCGAACAGGCCGATGGAAATGGTGCAATTTTCATCAAGATTGACACCCTTTTAGGGGATATTCCCTCTTTTTCTTACGCTGTAAAAAATTTATGAGGTAATTTAAAATTTATGGTGAAATCAATAAGAATTCCAAATAGGGATAGGTCCTTTTATTAGACATGAAACGAAAATATAAAGCAAAGACTCTAAATATTTCGATGACACAGTCGTTCATCATCATCAGTAGAGTTACTAACTTATCAAAATTAAAACAAAATGCTTTTATACTAAACAAAATAATCACTTCCGGGTCAAAGCAAGTTACCGGTCCATTGACTTAAAAAGTTCACTAACTGTTCTTGAATTTTTTAATACTGCGTTGAGTAAAGGTGGTACAAGTTTCTTCGAAATTGCAGGTCAAAGCAGGTTACCGGTCCATTGACTTAAAAAGTTCGCTAACTGTTCTTGAATCTTGTAATACTGCAGTTAGTGAACTTTCTCATTCAATGAACCGGTAAATTGCTTTGACCCGGAAGTGATTATTTTGTTTAGTATAAAAGCATCTTGTTTTAATTTTGATAAGTTAGTAACTCTACTGATGATGATGACCGGCTGTGTCATCGAAATATTTAGAGTCTATGTTTTATATTTTCGTTTCACTGTCGAATAAAAGGACATATCCCTATTTGGAATTCTTATTGATTTGGTCATAGAAAAGGCAGTATGGTCATGGAGAATAATAGTAAAATTTATGATTTTTATGTATTTGTAATTGCCGAAAAAAGAAGATTATTTGGATGCATTTTTGTTGTCAAAATTTCGTTTTTTAGAATTTTGGTTGTAAAGAACTTGTTATTCTTTACCACAGTTTATAGAACTATCCAGTAAGCTTATCGCAGATCATTTCTGGTCTTCATTCTCGGTACGAACAAAAAGCTCCTCCCACTTATTTCTACATTAGCAGGTTAGTCTGTTTCCGTCAATCAATGAAAAATGGTTACAATGTGCATTATTCGCAATAGCGGGTTTCCACTTCTTTCATGTCCAAGAGAAATCTGACTTATCTACCCGTGAAAATATCTAAAGCCGTTTATGTTTATATCTGCAAAAACGTTCTCTGGAGCACTCGCACCTTGGTCCGGGTTTTTATAATGGGTGAGATAGGGTATGATCATACTGCTAATTCTATAAACTGTGTTCTTTACGTACAAATTACTATCTCGAAATGTTTCACATTTACAGTTAGTGATGTTACTGTCATCGCTAGTAGGTCTTTAAGGACAAAAGGAATTAAATCTCTGTCTCGTTTGACCTTGTTTTTCTTCAAGAATTTTAAGTGTCCTTTAGCGTGTATTTGATTGAATTTCTTTTTTCAAATGTATGCTAATCTTGCTTTATATAATTGGCAATGTCGGTAACTCTGACTCAGGTTTTGTTAAAAGTTGATGACCATTATAGTACTCTGTTTGTCTCATGGCGGGTCCGGAATGCAGCTGAAACGTTTATTATTTTTTTGTAAGGAGACTTAAAATTTTGTGTTTGGGGGTAGGGGAAAATATTTTGTCCTCCGGTCGTCAGAAAAGAGTTTACAGCACGAACTTTTTCCTGCTCTATGGCTTGTTTAAATAAATATTTTTGTAAAGCTTAAATAAATATAAATAAAGAATGCCGTGAATATGTCTAAGTCCACTATGAACTTTTGATTTTTGAAGACGGTATCTTGCAGCATAATTTCTTCAGCTCATAGTTCATGTTGGTCGTGTTTAAAATTTATAACTATAGACACAGTGTTGACGCTTTTCCGATGGTTTCTAGGTGCGACATATCTGCGAAGAACTTTTAGAGCAAAACTTTCCTCAAGCTCTGAATGTACAAACACTGGATATACTTACTACATTTGCTGAACAGACGACTGCGCAAGTGGAAGATCAAGTGAGTCATTTTGTATTTTTATGTGAGTGTTTTATGAGTACATTAGTATCATAGTGATGTTATGGTTATTTTGACGTTGTATGTATGGGCATGATCATAAATGTTTTCCAGTGTTCTTATTTTATTAATTGATTATAATGTTCACAGTTTATATAATTATCCAATATGATCCTTCCCTATCTCACCCATTTAAAAAACCCGGACCGAGGTGCGAGTGCTCCAGAGAACGTTTTTGCAGATATAAACATAAGCGGCATTAGATCTTTTCATGGGTAGACAAAGAATAATCACCTACGGAACAAGTACTGACAAAACCACTTGGCCGGCTCAACCAGTAAGTGCAGAAATAAGTGGGAGGAGCTTTTTGTTCGCACCGAGAATGAAGAGCCAGAAATCATCTGCGGTAAACTTACTGGATAATTATATAAACTGTGGTAATGTTTAACAATAATTGTTTAAAAAAGGAAAATTCCTCAATACCACTTTTTTCTTAAGCAAATTTTTTAGCCTGGTGATATTTATCAGACTACAAAATGGAAAAGATCAAGTTTTAATAGTTAAACCGTGTGATTTAAGGAAATAGAGAGGATTGCTTTCACTTAGAATTATAATTGGTATGCATCTGACTTTTCAGATCATTTTTTATGGCATTAGTGACATTTTGTTTATTTTGACATTGTGTCTATGGGCATGATTATAGTTTTTTTTTCCAATGTTCTTATTTTATCATCATTAGTTGATTGTATTGTTTAATTATAATTGTTTAAAAAAAGAATAAATCTTCAATACCACTTTTTTACAGGGACGCCAATTAGGGGGGGGGGGGGCAGGGGGGGCCATGCCCCCACCCCCTAGACTTTGAAAATTACCTTCTTATTTATATTTCACAGCAATTTTCTATTTTAGCTATGTGCTATATTAAACCAGCAACTGGTCCAATAAATACGACCAACAAACTGGTGCCCTAATTATATAATCTTGTTTTGAAATGTCTAAGAGCGAGCGCGTCTACACTATTTTATTTCTGAGTTGGGTTCATTCAACACTAAGCTTCATGTGGTCAGTACCCGTTTCGTTATTGTTCTTGTGAAGAATTTGTTGTAAACTATGAGTTTTGTATATTGCCTTTTTTAGTAGCTAAGAAAGGAAATGTCAAATGTGTTCTAGGGTTTCAAGGGGGGTTTTGGTCAGCAGATTCTTGACGTTGTTGAATAGTTTATGGAATGACTAGTCCTAGTCGAGTGTATGGGACTGTCGTGAACAGGATATGTAAGTGATTGGTTTATGGAGTTTCTAAGCGGGGTAGTTTTACCGTGGAGTAAGGGAGTGATTTTCTAAGTGAGTCTCTACGTGTTTCTTCAGTTATTCTCCTGCCGTGTCTGAGTGATGTCCTTGTCTACTACTCGTTTAACTATGAGTAAAAAGCGACAAAAAACTTTGGATTTATTTTTCGGTGAAGATGCGGAAGAAAAATGGAGAAACTTTAGTGCAAGAAACTGGCAATAGTGTCAGCGCCCAAAGTTTCGGGTTAGTTGAGATAAATTCCCCCACCTGTGACAGAATTTCGGAAACAAGCGGAACAATAAATGGATCAGATCAACATGAAAGTTCGGTCTGCATCGCTGAACCCCTTGCGCGTTCCAGCAGCAGTAAAAAAAACTCTCTCAGATATCTCTAGGACGCGTCACGACAAACCAGCTCAACCTATTCTTGAGAGATATCCGGCTTCCACTTCTAACGGAAGGAAATTCAGTGCACATTACTATAAGACTTATGAATAGATTGAATACTCAAAAAAAACTTGAATTCCCTTTTTTGTTTTGCTTGCCACCATTTTTCTATGGGGACTCTAAGGGCTGGAGAAACTGCTGGAAAAAGGGCTTTCATTGAGTCAGGATTTTGCAAGTGGAAAGACAGTTCTGCACTATTAAAGAAACATGATGGTTCTGAAAGACATAGGCATTGTATGTCAGCATGGACGGAATTTAAGATAATGAGTACTGATACTTCAAAATCTATAGCGAATGCCTTAATTCAATCCAGATCTCAAGAGGTTCAGGAAAATAGAGATCATGTGAAGTACATTTTTCGCGCTATTTGCTTTCTTGGCCGCCAGGGTCTTGCTTTGAGGGGTCATGACGAATCAGAAACATCTGCAAACCGGGGTAATTGGGTTGAATTGATGGAGGAAATGTCTAAAGGCGACGAAAAACTGAAGGCCAAGTTACAGCGCCGATATAGTCACTATTGCAGTCATCAGTACCAAAATGATGCAGTTACACTGATAGGAAATAATGCCAAGATATTATTTCAGAAGTAAAATCAGCTAATTACTTTGCTATTCTTGTCGACGAGACAAAAGACGTTTCTACAAAAGAACAATTAGCGATCCTACTCAGGTACATATCAAATGGAAAAGTAGTGGAGCGACCAATTGGCTGCTATCACATGCAAAAATTAGACCCCAAGAGCTTATCCACCTCGATTTGTAAAACTATAGAAAAGCTTGGTGTAGATTTGATGCTGTGTATTGCCCAATGTTATGATGGCGCATCCGTTATGAGTGGGGAATTTAACGGAGTTCAAGCACAGTTTAGGGAGAAGTTGCCTCATGCAGTTCATGTACGCTGTCACGCCCACAGATTAAACTTGGATATGACTGACTGCCTAAGAAATATGAGTGAACTTTCTGAATTTTTCTCTGTGTTGCAAAGACTTTACGCATTTATATCATGCAGCAATACTCATCACGAGCTTTTTGTGGAATCCCAGCGCATTAGCGGGCAAAAGGTCTTGGAGCTAGAGAGAACCGTCCAGACTCGCTGGTTTTACGCAGTCCGCTCTATTTCGAAGGTGAAGGCCATATTTGATTGTATTGCTGCTGCGCTTGCCGCAGTCTCTGATAGTTCCAACGGTGAGGCAGCGTGTGAAGCAAAAGGACTACTGGACAAAATCAACTCTACTTTTTTTGTTTCTACTTTACACATAATGGAAAAAGTATTAGTCATTGTAAATTGTTTATCAGAGCAACTTCAATCCGGAAGTTTGTTGATTTATAAGGCACTTGCACTGATTTCTGGGACATATGAGACACTACAAAAGCTGAGAAATGATAACGAACGGAACAAATTAAGCAAAAACATATCAAAATTCTTGGCTTTACACGATATCCAGGAATCGAAATCTCCACAATCTAAAACCAGTGCTCGAAGCAAGAGAAGTCAAGTCATTTCCATTCGACTCAAAGACTTTCTTTCAAACTCAACAACCGGTAAACGCAATATCAGTCAGCCAGTTGAATCAGACTGCGGTAAACTTCTGTACTTTGATGTAATAGATCGTTTCACGAGTGAGATGGACCAACATTTCATGCAGAATATGCCTCTGCTCGACGCTTTATCTGCCTTCGACCCCTCAAGTTCCAATTTTCTCGAAATTTCGAAAGTGGAAAGAGTTATGTGTCATTATCAAGAGATTCTCGGTGTCGATGACCATGCCATAGAATTCCAGCTTTCTCTTGCAAAGCTGCATCTGTCAAAAAGTGATATTTCAAAAATGGATCTTCTTCGAGCTATCGAAATCTTATCCGACCTCCCAGTTGCCTATTCTGCAGTGCCAAAACTGATGAAGCTTGTTGCTACTTTGCCTGTAACCACTGCCAGTAATGAACGATTCTTCTCGGCATTGGGGCGTGTGAAAGACTATCTGCAATCGACGATGGGAAACGACAGACTCAGTGATCTCATGATAATGGCCGTTGAAAAAGAGGAGGTAAAGAAACTGGATTTGGATAGATTAGTTGACGATTTTGCCAAGCAGTGACTTCGCCGCTACCCCCTGTTTTAGGTATGTTTGCTAAATGTTGTTCTGTTTTTTGCATCTTAATTGAAAAAAAAATCGAAAAAAATCCTTGCCCCCCCCCCCCACATTTTCGTGAATTGGTGCTACTGCTTTTTTATTCAGCAAATTTCATAGCCCGGTGATATTTATCAGACTACAAGATCGAAAAGATCAAGTTTTAATAGTTAAAACGAGTGATTTAGGGAGACAGAGAGGATTACTTTCACTTTTCCACACTTAGAATTATAATTGGTATGCATTTGACTTTTAAGATCATTTTTTATGGCATTAGTGACATTTTGGTTATTTTGAAATTGTATCTATGGGCATGATTATAATTTTTTTCCAATGTTCTTATTTTATCATCATTAGTTGATTGAAATGTTTAACTATAATTGTTTGAAAAAAGAATAAATCTTCAATACCACTTTTTTATTAAGCAAATTTCTTAGCCCGGTGATATTTA
Organism: Artemia sp. Qi Xiang Cuo; assembly: GCF_049724085.1. Classification (NCBI taxonomy): domain Eukaryota; kingdom Metazoa; phylum Arthropoda; class Branchiopoda; order Anostraca; family Artemiidae; genus Artemia; species Artemia sp. Qi Xiang Cuo. The sequence continues at coordinate 5,254,643 of NC_142808.1, read as the reverse complement.
TCAGAGTACAAGATAGAAAAGATAAAGTTTTAAGGGTTAAACCGTGTGATTCAAGGAAATAGAGAGGATGCTTTCACTTTTCCACACTTAGAATTATAATTGGTATGCATTTGACTTTCACATCCTCTTTTGTGACATTAGTGACATTATGGTTGTTTTGACGTTGTATTTATGGGCATGATTTTAAATGTTTTCGAGTGTTCTTATTTTATAAGGATTAACTGATTGTAATGTTTAATTATAATTGTTTATAGAAAGAATAAATCCTCGATACCACTTTTTTTTATCAAGCAAATTTCTTAGCCCGGTGATATTTATCACACTACAAGATGGAAAAGATCAAGTTTTAAGAGTTAAACCGTGTGAGTTAAGGAAATTGAGAGGATGCTTTCACTTTTCCACACTTAGAATTATAATTGGTATGCTTTGACTTTTCAGATCATTTTTTATGGCATTAGTGACATTTTGGTTATTTTGAAATTGTATCTATGGGCATGATTATAATTTTTTTCCAATGTTCTTATTTTAGCATCATTAGTTGATTGTAATGTATAACTATAATTGTTTAAAAAAAGAATAAATCTTCAAAACCACATTTTTATTAAGCAAATTTCTTAGCCCGGTGATATTTTTCAGAGTACAAGATGGAAAAGATAAAAATTTTAGGGTTAAACCGTGTGATTCAAGGAAATAGAGAGGATGCTTTCACTTTTCCACACTTAGAATTATAATTGGTATGCATCTGACTTTTCAGATCCTTTTTTGTGACATTAGTGACATTATTGTTATTTTGAAATTGTATTTATGGGCATGGTTAAAAATTTTCCCCAGTGTTCTTATTTTGTAATGATTAATTGATTGTAATAATTGTTTAAAAATAAATCCTCAATATAACTTTTTTGACCGTTTTGGTTTATCCCCAAGTTTTGATTTGGGACTAAGACATTATTTTTGAGAAATTTGACCCTTTAATAAACACACACTACTAAGACCAATCTTTTCATGTTAGGCTCAACCACAGTTAATGAATATATTTTCTTTTGTTTCTCTGTATGTTGTATCTTTTTCTGATATAAAGCCAATATAAAAAGAGAAAAAAATAAAAAAGAAAAAAGTTTGGGATTTTTTTAGCCTTTTGACATTTAATCTTTCCGCTACGTTCTACACTACTTATTCCACGTCACTATACGACTTAAAGTTTTAGTTAAAATCCAGTCAGATACACAGGCGTAGAATCTTTGACCCTTGCCCCCCCCCCGGAAAAAGACCTTCAGATTTTATAATTTTGATGGTAATTTCTAATTTCAAACATTATTTGCATAATTTGTCCTTTAATTGCTCTTTTAGTTTCAAGCTTAATTGTACAAGGTTTACACAAAAAAACTGGAACTTTTAACAATCCAATAAAACTTAGGGTGGTAAAAGAAATACAGTTTATTGTTGTTAAAACCTTAAAACCGTTTCATTGTAATTTAATAGATAGGTTTTGATTCGATGTTGTTTACATATCTATATGCATATAATAGGACTATCTTTCCATTTTCTAAAATTTATTTTTAAATGTTATATTTCACTAATTTGGGTTAAACTTTTATTGACCATTTTTATGCTTGATTGATGTTTCTTTAATTTTCGTCTTACTGCAGTCGTTGTTTCTTTGCTTTATTTTTCTCTTATATTTTTTCTCTTATTATTTTTCTTCTCTATATTCTTATATTTCTATATTCATATATATTCATATATTTCTCTTATTATATTTATTTATTATTTTTCGACTTATTATTTTCTCTTATATGAAGTGAATTCGGCTATATTAGAGCTTGTGATAGCCATTGGAAAATAAATATTATCTTATTTTTTCGAAATAATGTATTGGGTTTATTGGATTATTAAAAAGTTCCTCCTACAGTGTGTCACAACATATTTCATTTTTTTTATCTTCATTTTGAATGATGAAGGTGCTTATGCTTGAATTATTGATTAATGGGATGTGTCTGAAATGACACAGGATTTGACTGAAATGATACTTGAGGATTGAAATATGGTACACAGCGAGGATGGAAATATGGTATGCAATCCCCGCATGTGCATTATGCATAGACAAATTGTTGCTGTTTATTTGCACCAACAGAAACCCCATCTATAACCCTAATCTTTTTGTTCGCTTTAGAGGGTGCGGGTTATTTCCAAAATGATTAGCAAAGCGGAAAACACTAGCCTTTGAGTTTTGAATGTTTGATCAGTAAATGATTTTCTTATGTCTAGTAGTTTAATGGGTGACGATTTGACATGAGACTTGGAAGAACAAGAAAATTGGACCTATAAAGGTGACACTATGAATGTGAAAGATTTATTTTTCTTCTTATTTTGATTGTATTTGTTTTTGGTTTCTGTGTTCTATAGTTTGCACATGTCAACAAAGTTTTTCGGTTCAGTTCAATATTTTATTTCAGTTAACGATGTAACGCAAAAAGAAAAAACAACGAACAACCAAATTTATATAAAAATAAAGTATAAAACACAATTAAGCCTATACTTGTTTATTTACAAACCAAGCCGTTGCCAAAGGGCTCACTTAATATGACTATCTAGATGAAACCTTTATACTGAACTAATTAAAATCAAGTACTTGCGGGCATCAAGCCATGGCTAATTATAGAAAAAGCCAAGACAGATAGTCCGAGTGAGTGAGAGGCAAATCTGGCATAAGTCCTTTTTAGGATTGTATAAAAATGATGTCATTTCATTTGTTGATAGATAAGTCTATCATCCATCCGTCTATTCATTAATATTAGGGCAGAACTAATGTAAGCATTTAAAGTATTCAAGGGTCAAGTAATTAAAGGGTCTTTGAAATAGTCTTTAAAACTTTTGAATATTTAAAGGTTTTAGAACCCTCGATTTCATTTCTGCACGTTAAAGGAAGGTGGCGATTTCTTTCCACATTGGTCTGAATTTGTCTGCCTCCCCGGAGAAATAGAAGCTAATGAACCAAAAAGTGACTTCCTTTTTGTCTTTAACTCCCTCCCCTCTAATAAAGACATACCTGGTTGAAACCTTTATAGTATTAAAATATTCAAAGTTCCAGGTAGTATTTGTAATTTTTGAAGATTTGAAAACATTTTTGTAAAGACTAAAACTTGAGCCGAAAAATAGAGCACTCTTAAATTCATTTCTTCGCAATAAAGTGAGATGGGCGATTCTTCCTTAGATCAGTCTGAATTACATCCTGTTCCTTGGAAAAATTAAAAATAATAAAAATTATAAAAATATACTCTAGCCGAATTTGACCTCCCTTTCCCGGGAATAACTTTCTGAGCCTTCTTCTTCTTCTAAAAAACAGCACCTGGAATCCACAACAGACTCCTTTCGGGTTCTAGCAGGTTTTCTCTGAATGCATAATTGATTTGTCAAATACCAAGACAATCATCAGATAAACAAAAGGCTCTTTCTTTTCTTCAAAATAAACGCAATCTTTATATAACTTTTAGTTGCTTTTTAAGGATTATAATACACTTGATTAACCTATAACAAACACAATAGCACAAAACAAAAGGAAATTAAGAAACAGGGAAAAAGGATGACTTATGGGAAGTACAAGTACTCGAGCTGCTTGTTCCCGGGAATTTAAGGCCTTTCGACTGGCTGGTACCTATCCTCTTGAAAAGACGAAAAAGGATGACTTATGGGAAGTACAAGTACTCGAGCTGCTTGTTCCCGGGAATTTAAGGCCTTTCGACTGGCTGGTACCTATCCTCTTGAAAAGACGGCTTTAAAAGATGATTTTTATATATTCTAAAATCGTATATTTTTCCAGTAAAAAAGGGGAACTCTTTATTGGTTTTAGAGGGTGGTATGAATTGTGAACAATAGCTTTTCAGTTCTGTATCAATTTTTTTTTTATTTCGAATCCAAAAATGTCATCAGCAGTATTTTACTATTACCGATTTTATCCGATTTTAGATTGGCGGGCAAGCCCACCTTTAATTGTGGTGACTTTAACCTCAGAGTGTTTATCCACCAGTCGTGTGCTCATTTTTGAATAACAGCCTTAATATTTACCGTAATCGAATCATCCCCTTTTCCCACCCATTTTAGACGGGCTTGCTCCAGCGCACACGAGCAGGCAGAATAGTCTGAAGAACCCACCTTGGAAAAATAAAATAACAGGGACTGACAATCTTTTTCTTGTCTCTGACACACACCCTCCCCTTCAGGCACAGGTTCTGTCTGCTTATGCTTGGGTATAGTTTTACTTAAACTTATACAGTTTATTTTACAGTTTTTTTTTATTTATGTAAATGTATGGTTTATTTAATAGCATACAGTAGGGTTTATTATATGCTAAGTATGGTTTGCTGTTTCTGTTGGCTTGCATTTTGAGAAATTTGGCGTTTGAATATTTCTCTTCCTATTAATTTACTATTTTACAGAAATTCACTATTGTTGTTTATAAAATTAATCCTGTCAAAAGTAATTTAATCGAATCCCGTTTTTGTCTATTTTTTATAAGGTCAACTTGTTGTTGCGTCGGCTACGAACAGATCCAAACAGAGTGGTGCGGATCCATTGTTTAAAGAACTTGAAAAAGCTGGCAAAGAAAGGATATCTTTGGAATAAGGAGCAAACTAATGTAAGACCTGATTTTTATTCACTTTTTATTTGCTAAGACTAAACTAAAGGTTTATTCCAAAGAATTCAGGATCCTTTAGACACTTAAACAAATTTCATATGTCTCGTATTTGTGAGTACATATACGGTTATAATCTCTAATATAATCACTATGTTAGAAATTAGATTTGAGGGTATAAGTTGAAGATATAATACCCTACAGCCAATCATTTGGTTAAAAGGAAATCTAAATTATCTTGTGATTTACCATAAAACTTTACCAACATCTAATAATATAATATAATAGTCAATCAGTGTATATACGGTTATAATCTCTAATATAATCATCACATTAGAGATTAGATTCGAGGGTATAAGTCGAAGATAAAATGCCCTACAGCCAATCATTCTGCTCAAAGGAACTAAATTATCTTACGATTTACCACAAAACTGAACCAACATCTAATAGTATAATATAATAGTCTGATAATATAACGCTTTTGGTTTTTATTTCTGACCACTTCCCGGTCTCAGTAAGTGTCAATCTCAATCATATTCCGCCAGATAAGTGGACTAAAAAACAAGAACAGGACAAGCTCGACAGAGAAGTGTCCCAAATTACTAGCAATGCGAATCTTTAGAAGATTCGTATTCTATGTTGCCTCCTTAACAAGTTTTCTTGTGTTTAGCTTCACGAAGCTTGTTTGTAACTTAATATCTTTGTTATCTAATTCTTTCTGAGGTAAAATGTGGAGGGAGGGAAGCCCGTGGTCGAAATCCGAAGAGAATCTAGAAAAGTTCATAGCGTCTAAAATTCGCTATTCGAAAGTTTCCTAAGTTTTATTCCAAACACAGTAGTTAGCAACAAAGCCCTTTTCAGCAAACGCCCGAGAAAACACAAATGCCCTCTGGGAAAGCCATGTTTGTGCAAAAAGTATTAAGAGTGTCAATAATGTTAGCGAAAAGTATGAAGGTGAGTTTGCTGCCCCATCGCAGGATGTTAAAGATGGTCCGGAAGAAAAGTTAAAGCAAAGCCTAGAAATTTCTTTCAAAAGTGACCTCATAGTGACATGTTCCATGTTGGTTCACGTCATTGGAAAGCTCAAGAAGAATATTTTGAAGGTCAAGTATTTAATAAGTAGGTAAAAAGTAAGTGAGTAAGTATGGCGGCACTAGCCTCTCTAGGTCCAAACCGGCGGTCCTGATCTCCGTTTCATGGCCCTTCAGCCAGGAAGTGCAATGGGAGGTTGAGGGCTAGCCATCCTGTACTTTCGCTCACCCTTCCTGCTTACCTTCCCCAAATTTCTTCAGGTACCCATTCAGAGCTGGGTTGATTAGGGGTGAGCTTAAAGACTCACATCTCTGACCCCCTCCCAAACCAAATAACCGACCACGCAAGAAATCGAACCCGTGCCCCTTGGACAAAGGATTCCAAAGGGTATAATACGTGCAGCCCTTCTAAATCTTATTGGTCCTATCCTAATAGATTACTTGTATATGTTGTTTCAAACGATTTTTATAATTGGTATTGTGCTTAAATCGTTCTCAAAGAGTAAGCTGTTGCCTGTGATAAAACGGGATAGATCTACAAATTGATGTAGCTCTTACCGTCCCATAACAAATTAATTTTTTTTTTTTAATATTTTCGAATTACGTACTTGCGTTAGTAGCTGGTTTCGTACTAAATCAGGATTGTGACTATCCCCGCTTATTATGATCATTTTGATGAACTTTGTGTTATGGAGCACAGGAAAGGTAATGGGAGAGCACGAAATCAAATCGGGAAGGAAAGCGTTCCTAGACTTAGATTTTGCTGGTGATTTTAACATCCTAGATGAAAGTGTGAGCAAAATGTACTTTTAGAGGTTTTGTGAGTTTAGGGTGCTAGAATAGGCTTTAAATTGTTGTTAAGAAGACTAAGTCGTTAAGGCTCGGAATAACTGAAGATGAAAAGGTGACGTTGGGTGAAGAAATTATCGATCAAGTAGACAACTTCACTTACCTTGGTAGTATCAGAGGCAACGCTATAGCGTTGCCTATAGTAAAGGCCTTACGGCTCCAATGTTTTATTATTTTTTTTCCCAGAGGCACTTCATATGGAAGGGGTCGTCGTATAAACAGGAAACGGGGCTCATTCGATTGGAAATAGGAAGTTCTAGTGCCCTTTTTAAGAGTCAAAAATGATCGGAGGGATGCTAGCCCCCCCCCCCCACGCCCTTTTTGCCCAAATACATCCAGTAAAAACTACTAGATAGCCATTTTGTTAAAAATAGTTTGAAAATCATATAACCAAAACTCCGGGGTCGATACAACCCCCCAGGGTCTGGAGGCAGGCGTTTTAAGTTATGACCTGGGGGCATATATGGTTCTTATAGAAGAGACGCTTGTATAAACTACAAATAGGTCTCATTTGATTGGAAATTCAAATTTCAAGTTCTGTTTTTAAGAGTCAAAAGAGATCGAAGTGCAACTAGCCCCCCCCCCCCCGCCCCACGTTTTTTCCCCAAAAATACATCCGATAAAAAATTGAGATAGCCATTTTGTTAAAAACAGTTCAAGGATCATATAACGAAAACTGCGGGGTCGACTCAACCCCCAGAGGTCTGGAGGCAGGCGTTGTAAGTTATGCCTTGAGGGCATATATGGTTCTTATAGAAGGGATGCTCGTATAAAGTTCAGAGAGGGCTCATTTGATTGGAAACTGAAAGTTCTAGTTCATTTCTTAAGCGTCAAAAGAGTTCTTGGGGGAGATAGACCTCCCCGCCCGACGCCCTTTTTTCCCAAACCCATCCAATAGAAATAAGTGATAGCCATTTTATTAAAAATAGTCAAAAAATCAGATAATAAAAACTCCGGGGATCAACACGACCCCCCAGAGACCGGGGGCCAGTGTTATAAATTATACCCCGGAGGTGTATAAGGTTTTCATGTAAGGGGATGTCGTATAAACTTCAGAGATGGTTTATTTGATTGGAAATTGAAGGTTCTAGTTAGCTTTTTGAGTCAAAAGAGGTCAGAGGGCATATACCCCTCCCCCCTCCGCCACGCACACACACCCACTTTCCCCAGGTGCATCCGAAAATATTTTTGGGATTGCCAGTTTGTTTGAAATACTCAACGATCAGATAACAAAAATATCGGAGTCAACATCACCTTCCATAGCCCTGGGGGCACATAAAACTCTTATGGAAGAAGTGGTCATAAAACCTTGGAGGGGACTCAAATGATTAGAAATTGAAAGTTCTAATCCCCTTTTTAAGAGTAAAAAGTGATACAATGACAACTACCCCCCCCCCCTAACCCTCTTTTCCCCAAAAGCATGCGATCGATTTTTTTTATACAGCCATTTTGTTAAAGATGGACCAAAAATCATATAACAAAGCTCCAGGGATAGTACATCCCACCAGAACCTGGGGGCAAGCGCTGTAAATTATGCCCTGGGGGCATGTAAGGTTTTTAGAAAAGAGATGGTAGTATAAGCTTTGGAGGGGGCTCATTGATTTTATATCGCAATTTCTAGTGCCCTTTTTAAGAGTAAAAAGTGATCGGAGGGCAACTAGTCCCCCCAGGGCCTCTTTTTCCCCAAATGTATCTGATCAAAATTTTGAGATAACTATTTTGTTAAAAATAGGTTATAGATTAAATAACAAAAAACCGGGTGTCAACACAACCCCCCAGAGCCCGGGGGAAGTGTTTTAAGTTATGCCCCGGGGGCAGATAAGTTTTTATGAAAGGGGCTGTCGTATAAACATCAGAGGTGGCTTATTTGATTGGAAATTGAAATTTCTATTTACCTTTTTAAGAGTCACCAAAAGTGACTGGTGGGCATATACCCCACTCCCCCTCTTTTCCCCAAGTGAATCCAATCAAAATTTCGAGATAGCCATTTTTTTTAAATAGTCCAACGATTCGATGACAAAACTTCGGGGTCAACATACCCCCCCCCCCCGAAATCCGGGAGAAGGGTTGTGACTTATACCCCAGGGGAATATAAGGTCTCTACAGGAAAGGTGGTCGTATAATTTTCGGAAGGGACTCAAATGATTAGAAATTGAAAGCTCTAGTCTCCTTTTTAAGAGTCAAAAGTGATCTGATGGCAACTAGCCTCTCTCCACCAACTCCAAGGCTATAAGGCTTCATTTTTTTTCATAGAGGCAGTTGATATAGAAACTTCGGAGGGGGCTCATTCGATTGTAAATCGGAAGTTATTGTGCCCTTTTTTGATAGGCAGCGCGATAGCGCTACCTAAGTAAGTAAAGAAGGATGTGGGCACAATGTATTATTATTTTTTTTTCCATAGCCGGGCACTTCGTATAGAAGGAGTTGTCGTAGAAACTTCGAAAAGGGCTCATTCGATTGAAAGTTGGACTGGCTAGTACCCTTTTTAATAGTCGAAAGTGATTAGAGGGAAACTAGCCCCCCCCCCCCCCCAATCTCATCATTTTCAAAAGCAACTCCAATCGCAATTTTGAGGCAGCCCCTATGTACAGTGGGGTTGATACCCCGATAGTAAGGATGTTTTGGATAGGACAATCCCAACTTGTCTTTAAGGCAAGGGGTCGCAAGTGTAAACAAAATCACATTTACAACCGATGTTGCTAAAACTCATCATTTATTATTTTTTTCCTTTATTGAAGGGCAGTTCAAATCGAAGTAGTTGTCGTAGGAACCTCGAAAAGGGCTCATTCAATTGGAAATTGGAGTGCCTTGTTCCCTTTTTAATAGTCGAAAGTGTTTGGAAGGCAACTAAAAATTCTTCCACACCAATTATGCTTTGACCCATATTGCATCCAAATGTATAGATAATTAGTTGGGTATACGTTGTTGGTTTCATGTTAGATATTTCGCTTTTGAGGCGGATACTTCCCCATAGCCCTTAAGGTACGTGCGGTAAGTCGTGCCCTCTTGGCATGCTATGTTTATATAGAAAATGTTGTCGTAGAAACTTCAAGAGGTACTCATTCAATTGAAAATTGAAAATATTAGTGCCCTTTTTAACAGTCGAACATGATTGGGAAGGCAATTGCCCTCCCCCCCACGCCCATCATTCCCCCAAACACATCCAATCAAAATTTTGAGATAGCCATTTTGTTCAGAGTAGTTGATTTCCAGATAAAAAATATGTTTTTGAGGAGGACACTCCCCCCCCCCTCTGGGGGCATATAAGGTTTTTATAGAAAGTGTTGTCGTAGAAACTTCAAAAAAGCTCATTCGATTGGAAATTCAAAGGAGAAGGGCCCTTTTTAATAGTTGAAAGTGATTGGAGGGCAACTAGCCCCCCCCCCCCAACGCCCATCATTCCCCTAAACACATCCAATAAACATTTTGAGATAACCAATTCATCCCACGACGTTCAATGTTCAGGAAATTATACCTTTGAGCCGGACACTCTCCCCACAGTCATCAGGACAAGGGTTATAAGTTATGTCCTGGGGGCATATAAGGTTTTTATGGAAATCTTTGTCGTAGAAACTTGAAAAAAGGCTAATACAACTTTAAATTTAAAGGCCTAGTACCCTTTTTATAGTCGAAAGGGATTTGAGGGCAACTAACCCCACTCTCACTCCCACCTTTTCCCCAAACAGCCATTTTATTCAAAGTAGTTGAAAGTTTTGGAAATCAGATCTTTAAGCATGACAACCCCTCCCCCAGAGCCCTCAGGGCAAGGGTTGTAAGTTATGCCCTGGAGGAATATAAAGTTTTATTGAGAGCGTTGTCTTAGAAACTTCAAAATGGCTCATTCAATTGGAAATTGAAAGGCCTAGTGCCTTTTTTAATAGTTGAAAGTGATGGGATAGCGACTAACGTCCCTCTCACGCCACTATTTTCCCAAACACATCCAATCAAAATTTTGAGATATCCATCTTGTTGAACGTAGTTGATCGCTCTGGAAATTAGGTATTTTACGGTGATATCCCCCTCAGAGCCCTCAGTGCAAGGATTTTAAGTTATGCCCTAGGGGCATATAAAGTTTTTGTAGAAAGCGTTGTCGTAGAAACTTCAAAAGGGCACATTCAATTGGAAATTGAAAGGGCTAGTGCCTTTTTTAATAGTTGAAAGTGATTGCATAGCGACTAACGCCCCTCTCACGCCCACCGTTTTCCAAAACACATCCAATCAAAATTTTGAGATATCAATTTTATTCAAAGTAGTTAAACGTTCTGGAAATTAGGTGTTTTAGGATGATAACCCCCTCAGAGCCCTCAGTGCAAGGGTTGTAAGTTATGCCTTGGGGGCATATAAGGTTCATATAGAAAGTTTTTGTATAAATCATAGACAGCGCGATCGTGCTGCCTAAGTAAAGAACGGGGATACTCGAGAACAAGATAAGAAACGGGGACTAAGTAAAGAGGAGGACACTCCCCCACAACCCTCAGGGCAAGGGTTTTAAGTTATGCCCTGGGGGCCTATAAGAACGATGTTGGCACAATGTATTATTTATTATTTTTTTCCTTTACAGCAGGGCACTTCGTATCGAAGAAATTGTCGCAGAAACTTCAAAAAGGGCCCATTCAATTGGAAATTGGAGTGGCTTGTGCCGTTTTTAATAGTCGAAAGGGATTGGAAGGTGACTAAAAACCCTTCCCCCCACCATTTCCCGAAACACATCCAATCGAGATTTTGAGATAGCCATTTTGTTCAGCGTAGTTGATTTCCAGATAAAAATTATGTTTTTGAGGATGACAGTCCCTCACAGTGCGTAGGGCAAGGGTTGTAAGTTATGCCCTGGGGGCATATAAGGCTTTTTATAGAAGGTGTTGTCGTAGAAACTTCAAAATAGGCTCATTTGATTGGGAGTTCAAAGGGCTAGTGTCCTTTTGAATAGTCGAAAGTGATTAGACGGTAACTAACCTGCCTCTCACGCCCACCTTTTCCTCAAACACATCTAATCAAAACTTTAAGATAGCCATTTTATTCAACATAGTTTTAAGTTCTGGAAATTAGGTCTTTGAGGATGACACCGGCCCCCCCCCCCCCCGCAGCCCTCAGGGCAAGGGTTGTAAATTATGCCCAGGGGGCACATAAGGTTTCTATACAACGCGTTGTCGTAGAAACTTCAAAAAGGGCTCATTCGATTGTAAATTGAAATGGCTAGTGCCCTTTTTAATAGTCGAAAGTGATTGGAAAGCAACTAACACCCCTTCTTCGCCCACTATTTCCTCAAACATATCCAATAAAGATTTTGAGATAGCCATTTTGTTCCACGCAGTTCAAAGTTCAGGAAATTATACCTTTGAGCTGGACACTCCCTCCACAGTCTTCAGGTTAAGGGTTATAAGTTATGCCCTTGGGGGCATTTAAGTTTTTTATTGAAATCTTTGTCGTAGGAACTTGAAAAAGGGCTCATTCGATTGGAAATTCTAAGGGCTAGTGCCCTTTTTAATAGTCGAAAGTGATTCGAGGGCAAACAACCCCCCTCTCACGCCCATCTCTTCTCCAAACACATCCAATCAATATTTTAGACGGCCATTTTATTCAACGTTGTTGAAAGTTTTGGAAATTAGGTCTTTAAGGATGACAACCCCTGCCCCCCACAGCCATCACGGCAAGGGTTGTAAATTATGCCCTGGGGGCATATAAGGTTTTATTGAAATCGTATAAACTTCGAAAGGGCTCATTCAATTGGAAATTGGAAGGGCTAGTTTCTTTTTTTATAGTTGAGAGTGAATGGAGAGCGACTAACACCCCTCTCACGCCCACCGTTCTCCAAAACACATCCAATCAAAATTTTTAGATATCAATTTTGTTCAAAGTAGTTAAACGTTCTGGAAATTAGGTGTTTTAGGATGATAACCCCCTCAGAGCCCTCAGTGCAAGGGTTGTAAGTTATGCCCTGGGGGCATATAAGGTTTATATAGAAAGTTGTTGTATAAATCATAGAGAGCGCGATCGTGCTGCCTAAGTAAAGAACGGGGATACTCGAGAACAAGATAAGAAACGGGGACTAAGTAAAGAGGAGGACACTCCCCCACAACCCTCAGGACAAGGGTTTTAAGTTATGCCCTGGGGGCATATAAGAACGATGTTGGCACAATGTATTATTTATGAATTTTTTCCTTTAGAGCAGGACACTTCGTATCGAAGAAATTGTCGTAGAAACTTCAAAAAGGGCTCATTCAATTGGAAATTGGAGTGGCTTGTGCCGTTTTTAATAGTCGAAAGGGATTGGAAGGTGACTAACAACCCTTCCACGCCCACCATTTCCCGAAACACATCCAATCAAGATTTTGAGATAGCCATTTTGTTCAGCGTAGTTTATTTCAAGATAAAAATTATGTTTTTGAGGATGACAGTCCCTCACAGCGCTTAGGGCAAGGGTTGTAAGTTATGCCCTGGGGGCATATAAGGCTTTTTATAGAAGGCATTGTCGTAGAAACTTCAAAATAGGCTCATTCGATTGGGAATTCAAAGGGCTAGTGCGCTTTTTAATAGTCGAAAGTGATTAGAGGGTAACTAACCCGCCTCTCACGCCCACCTTTTCCCCAAACACATCTAATCAAAACTTTAAGATAGACATTTTATTCAACGTAGTTTTAAGTTCTGGAAATTAGGTCTTTGAGGATGACAGCGTCCCCCCCCCCGCAACCCTCAGGGCAAGGGTTGTAAGTTATGCCCAGGGGGCATATGAGGTTTCTATATAACGCGTTGTCGTAGAAACTTCAAAAAGGGCTCATTCGATTGTAAATTGAAATGGCTAGTGCTCTTTTTAATAGTCGAAAGTGATTGGAAAGCAACTAACACCCCTTCTTCGCCCACCATTTCCCCAAACATATCCAATACAGATTTTGAGATAGCCATTTTGTTCCACGCAGTTCAAAAGTTCAGGAAATTATACCTTTGAGCAGGACACTCCCTCCACAGTCTTCAGGTTAAGGGTTATAAGTTATGCCCTTGGGGGCATTTAAGGTTTTTATTGAAATCTTTGTCGTAGAAACTTGAAAAAGAGCTCATTCGATTGGAAATTCTAAGGGCTAGTGCCCTTTTTAATAGTCGAAAGTGATTTGAGGGCAACTAACCCCCCTCTCCCGCGCATCTTTTCCCCAAACACATCCAATCAATATTTCAGGTAGCCATTTTAGTCAACGTAGTTGAAAGTTTTGGAAATTAGGTCTTTAAGGATGACAACCCCTCCCCCCCCCCCACAGTCATCACGGCAAGGGTTGTAAATTATGCCCTGGGGGCATATAAGGTTTTTATTGAAATCGTAGAAACTTCGAAAGGGCTCATTCAATTGGAAATTGGAAGGGCTAGTGTCTTTTTTAATAGTTGAGAGTGATTGGAGAGCGACTAACACCCCTCTCATGCCGACCATTTTCCCAAACACATCCAATCAAAATTTTGAGATATCCATTTTGTTCAACGTAGTTGAAAGTTCTTAAAATTAGGTCTTTTAGGATGATAACTCCCCTCAAAGCCCTCAGTGCAAGGGTTGTAAGTTATGCCCTGGGGTCATATAAAGTTTGTATAGAAAGTTGTTATAGAAATTTCAAAAAGAGCTCATTTAATTGGAAATTGAAATTGCCCTTTTTAATAGTCGAAAGTGATTGCATAGTAATTAACCCCCCTCTTACGCCCGCCATTTCCCCAAAAACTGGAAATGATGAAAGTTCTGGAAATTATATATTTAAGGATGACAAACCCCCCTCCGAGCCCCAAGGGCAAAGGTTGTAAGTTCTGCCCTGGGGGTATATAAAGTTTTTATAGATAGAGTTGTCGTAAAACTTCAAAAGGGGTTCATTCAATTTGAAATTGAGAGGGCTAGTGCCTGTTGTAATAGTCGAAAGTGATTGGAGGGTAACTCACGCCCAACATTCCTCCAAACACTTCCAATCAAAATTTTCAGATAGAAATTTTATTCAAAGTAGTAAAAAGTTCTGGAAACTAGGTCTTTGAGAATGACAACCCCCCCCCCCCTGAGGACTCAGGGCAAGGGTTGTAAGTTATGCCTTGGGGGCATATCAGATTTTTATTGAAAGTTTTGTCGTAGAAACTTCAAACGGGCTCATTTGATTGGAAATTGAAAGGGCTAGAGCCATTTTTAATAGTTGAAAGTGATTGGAGAGCGACTACCGCCCCTCTCACGCCTACCATTTCCCCAAACACATCCAGTCAAAATTTTGAGATAGCCATTTTGTTTAACATAGTTGAAAGTTCTGGAAATTCGGTCATAGAGGATGACAACCACCCTAACAGATCTTAGGGTAAGGGTTGTAATTTTTGCCCTGGGGCATATAAGGTATTTATAGAAAGCGTTGCATTTCCAAAAGAGCTCATTTGATTGGAAATCAAAAGGCCTAGTGCCCTTTTTAATAGTCGAAAGTGATTGGAAGGCTTGACATTTTTATATTAAAGATCGTTGTGGGTATAATGTATTATTTTTTGTTGTTTTTGTTTAGACCAGGGCAGTTCCTATCGAAAGAGTTGTCATGGAAACTTCGAAAAGGGCTCATTCGATTGATAATAGAAAGGACTGATGCTCTTTTTAATAGTCAAAAGTAATTGGAGGGCAACTAATCACCCTTCCACTCTCACCTTCCCACGCCCACCCTCCCATTTGCCCATTATTTTTAAAAACTAAATGCTGCCTTAAGATTAAATAAAAATGTACAGTGTTAATGCTAATTCCCTATGAGGCATCTCAGCAGTATCCCAAGAACCACTGAGGGTACTATGTTAAAACTTTTGGGGCTACTTCTGCTCTTAAAATTTAACCAAATCAAAGTAACGTAAGTGTATCCAAGCTTATCAAAGAAAGTAAACAGATTTTTTTTGTGATTGGTATCAAGTTTTTTATTTCATATCAACTAAAGAAGCTATGAAACTAAATCAAACAGTAGTATTTGTGTCCAGATTTTTAAAAGGGTGTTTGTTGTTAAAAATTGCTGAAAATGTTTCTCCAGCATACAAATAGCAGGCCAAACCATAAAGTCATAAAAAACGAAAAGATTTAAAGCATTATTTTCTTTTTCCCTGAAAAGACTATGTCAATTTAAAACGAACAGAAATTAAATAAAAAAAAACTTTTTCCACAAAATAAGTTTCTCAAAGGAAAGTAAAGAACTCCATTAAACAAAAAATAGCAAAAATAAAATCAAATAATCTACCAAGCGTGAAACTACCACAAATCAGCGTCGATAAATAAATGAAACCCAAAACGAACAGAAATTACAATAAATAACCGAGTCAAACTCAAAACGAGCAGAAATTAAAATAGGTTGGGTTCAAAGCCCCTATGTCTTCCCAAGGCCAGAACAAAATTTGTACTTTACTGAAAAAAATACAGATGAATGTGCATTGTCAGTTTAATATGCATATACTGATATTTAGTAATCAAAATGCTTATATTGTTTGATTTATTAATTTTATAAAAGTAAAAACATTTATATAGTCTACTTATCATTGCCTGCGTTACACACAAAAATTTGCCTACTTGAAATCGCATAACGTAACGCAAAGTCTTAAATTTCTAGTGCGTTTTTCTATGGTGTGGGGAAATTTATTATGGTGTACGGATTTTGTATGGTGAAGTGGTGAAAATTTTATATGATGTAGATAAAAAGAACGATTATAATTAGGGATTCCATCACGGGAATCTCCTTTGAATCCTTTAGAAGTGGCTGCCATGTGCATTTATGTACGTAAGTATATACTTTATACAAGGCTATGTGAAAATGCTTATTATGCCATGTTTTGCTTGTAATATTATGTTTTTTAAAGTTAAAATGTGTTATGTAGAAGTATGTGTATTATATTAAGTTATGTTTATTATAATATGTTATTTATAAATAGTGTATATTACAGAATTTGTTGGAGATTACACCTGGAGAACTGAACCAAATAGAAGAAGCCTTAATTTTGGAAGTGCTTGCTGAACTTGTTACTAATGAAGGAATTAATTCGCTTGATCTTCTACCAGGTAAAGTGTTAACAGCTAATCGAAAAAAAGGGGGTGGGGGTAAAAATTTAAACCAAACCTTTGTTCTTTTTAAGGAAATTCAGTACTTATTTGAGATACTGCAAAATCTTAAACCTTTTTAATTTCCCAGATTCTGTTCATGTAAAAATGATTATATTGAAAACGAAACAAAAAAGTAACAAAACAAAAAAGATATGAATATGACTAAATTTTATTTGTATCTGAAAACTCCTGCACAGGCTTTGCGTTTTATAAACATTTAGTGTCGGCCTAGGTATCAAAACTAGGTATCTAGGTATCAAAACTGACCGACTTTTTTTCTGCAATGAGTCAGTTCTTTTTTCATATTTTTTAACACAAAACTCGAATCACTTCGCCCTCCCTAAAATTCTATAATAATAATAATAATTTATTCATTGCCCACTATAAAAAAGAAGCGGAGTACATAAAAAAAAAAAAAAAAAAAAAAAAAAAAAAAAAAAAAAAAAAAAAAAAAAGCAAACTTGCACACTTAACAATTATTTAATAAGACGACGTAAATTATGGTGCGCAGTAAGACCTGCAGACAACGACAGCTTTCCCGCAAGCACAGTAACTTTTTCCCGTAAATCAGGGAGGCCGAACTGCGATATTAGATGCCGGTTCCGGAACCACGGAGGGAGGCACAAAAGGTACCGAGAAAATTTAAAATAATAAGTCCGGATAGAATTCAGATCTTCAGGCTTCAGAATTGGAAGAAAACCAGATAAAAAAAGAATAGAATGATCGCAAAATGAAAAATATAATTTCCCAAGCGCTTTTCTATTGTACATCCCTCTATTTGCAACAATTTTTGAATATCCTATCTGAATTTTTTTTTTTTTGCATTAGAAACTGTCAGAGCCTGAAGTGTTTTGAGATTATTAGTAATGTGAAGACCAAGCCACCGAAAAGAAGAGACACAGGGAATAGAGAAAAAAACACAATTAAGAGGGAGACTCGCACTCGAATTAAATGAAATATATTTGCACTTATCAAAATTCAACATAAACCCAATCCGTCTGAACTGGTTGGAGATCCAGCTGACAGAATGTGAGAGTGCAGACCTAGAACGACTGACAAGGAGAACATCGTCCGCATAAGCAAGATTCGAGAAATCAATTCCATCAGAAATGAAAGTCGAAGGCAAGGATGAAAGAATAGGAGCAATACATAACTTAAAAATAGTTGGAGAAAGCACACCACCTTGACGGACCCCACGCCGAAGAAACACCTTTGAATCAGAAACTACTCGATTACATTTTACCCGAATAAAAGAATTTGAATACCAGTACCGTAACAAAACAACAATAGAAAGGTTAATATTCTTGGAAAAAAGGGAATAAATTGCATGTGAGTGGACTATACTATCGAAAGCTTTCGAAAGATCAAGAGCACAGATATGAAGAGGAGATTTATCATTCACAGATTGCAACAGGAGGGAAGCTAGAACACGATGGGCGTGCTGATATCCCAGCCTTTTTTGAAAGCCAAATTGGTTTTCACCAAAATTAACATTTTCTGAAATGAAAGGGAGAAGAATATATTCAAAAACTTAACTAAGAGTGCACGAAACAGTAATTGGTCGATAAGAACTACACTTCTGACGAAGTTTTTCCACGCTTCAAAACCGAGGTGACTGTGCCACAGAGAAAGCTGTCGGGAACCATAGAAGTAGATAAACACAACTGAAACAGTAGCTGAAGATGATCTATCAAAGTGTGGCAACCTACTTTTAGATGATAAGACGAATTCCGTCTTGATCAACAGAGATAGATTGCATGTTCTTAATAGCTTGACCAATATCAACAGTAGAAACTGGTAATACATTACTCTGAGAAATATGATTAGGCAAACATGACTCAAGAAGGTTACTAAAAAGCTTTTCAACTTCCCGGTTCACCTTGCTGAAAATATCATTAAAATAGGACACCCAAGAATGAACTGCTATAGGACTTTCAGAAAAATCACTACTAAGCTTATCCGAACTCATAACATGAGACCACTCCTTTCTCGACACAGGAAAATCAAAACCAGAGACCCTAGACTGCCGTAAACGTTTTTTATAAGCACGCTTGGTACTTTGCTTCAGATCAAAGACAACTCCTTGATTTGGCCGACCGCAAGACACCCATATTTGTAGCCAAAACTTAGCTTTATTCTTTACAACTTTTAAATCTGGGTCCAAAACCCATTCTGGTTTTCTAGTTTTCACTTTGATCTTTTCTAGAGGAACAGCAGTGGCCTCTGCTTGTTTTAAGCACCAAATTATTTTATTATAATATTCATTTAGAGACTGCTTATCATTTGAGAAACGGTCAGTAACTTGAAGCAAATGGTAAGGAACTTTTATAGAACCCAATAACGCGGACAATGTAGTAATATCAAGTGCAAAATTAGCTCTATTCCAGTTATTCCTGTAAAACTACTTAGAACTTTGTGTAAATGGTCTAGTAGAACGGGAAGCGACTACTGAAGCAGAGAACGAAATCGGGAGGTGGTCAATATCACGATAGTCTTCATGAACAAGAACAGTCAATACATTAATATTTGGCGAGGAAACTACATGGTCAATATTAGACAAACTTCCAGATTGGTGAATATATGAATAATCAACACTTTTCTCAACTATTTTATAAGCAGAAAAAGCATCAAGGACTATATCAGATCGAACTGACTGACTTGTAATATCTGTGTTGAAGTCACCAACCACTATGAAATCATAACCAGTCGATACAACAGACGCAAGAATAGCCTTAAGATTAGCCGAGGCTTTCATATACACGTTTAAAGCGGAAATAGTATTTTTGTTACACGGGAGATACACATTTATCAGAACAGTATTACCAAACCGAACCGCAAGGATGAATTTATCACTATAAAAACACACTGGAGAGAGTAAACTCAGGTTATTCTTACCAATGCACGCGAGGCCTCCAGAAGGTCTACCAAAAGTGACCTCAGCATTAGTTGTAAAAACGGAATGATTGCGACTTCTTTTTAACACGTTAATACTAGTAGAAGTCAGGAAGTGTTCTTGAAGGCATACTATGTCAAATTGGTCACACAATTCATCAATCAAATGCTCCTTTCAACGAGTACCATTTATATTAAGCGAAACAATCGAAACAGGCACAATCATTTCTTCTTGGCAATGATATCTCTCAGCACTTTGCATCTAAGACTAAAGGAGGCATGATGTTCACCACAATTGGCACATCTTGCATCAAGCTGGCAGGGAGAATCCTTGGTGGAAATATGAGGGCCCGCACAGCATGCACACTTCGCAACCAAACTTGTACAATCAGCTACTTTATGGTCTGGCGAACGGCATTTTAGGCAGCACCGAGGTGCCGACAGATATTCTTTCACAGATAAATATTCATATCCAAATTTAACACCGTTTTGCATAGCCTTGGCTTTTGACATGGAGTCACAAAACTCAAGTTTAACCGTGCCAGTGTCACCGAGCCGTATAGCTTCCACCACACCTGGATATTCTTGCGAGAATGAGAGGTCTAATTCCTTCGATATTCCTCTGACTATCCCGAAAAACCGTTTAGTGATCACCTTGGATGGATTCTGCTAAAATTACTGAAATAGAGTCTTTGAATTCTTCAGCAGCAGATTTTTTAACATTGATTAGCCCTTTGTCACCTCGCAAACTCAGCTTGTTAACTGCATCATGACAGCTCAGTTTATCGAGCACTTCTTTGCGTTTTATCGGGTCATTTAGTGTTTGCAGCACTTTAGAGACAACAACAGTGGTGTGAGAGTCAGTTGACGGCGTTGCACAGGCAGGCAATGGTGGAAAGTGATTATCATACGAATCGAACTTACTTGAAACAGTCTTTAGGAAGTGTTCCATTCTATTCAATTTCGCGTTCAAACTCGAATAAACCAAAGCAGGAATGATAGGTACATCATTTGGAGAACAAATTACAAACATTGGTTGGTCTATGACTTCATTGTCACATTTCTCAAATATACTTAACATATCCTTCAGATGGCTTTCCAAAGCCTTCGGCCCCTGTCTTCTCGGAAGCTCAGTCCCAGGTACAGCCGCATCGTAGAGGAGTTTTTTAGCTTTGATTACACTCGGCAAGTCCAAAAAAACTTCTTTCCAAATTTCAGTATTTTATTTTCATTCACTCCATTGTCACGTTTAAATTGCAAAAAATTTGAAACTGGCGAAAAAACAACTCCATTATTCATTATTCTCTATACACATCATAAGAAACAGATACCAATAAGCAAAGGAAGTGTAGTTTCCTGCTACCAGATCCCTGCAGTTTAAGGGAGTAACATTCCCGGCAGGTACAACGGCCCTTGCGACAAGAAACTCCCCTCTTCTGCCCGCTTATTAGCAAAATTGAATTATAATCAGATTATCAAATCAAATTAAAAAGATAGTAAAATAATAGATGACCTTATATGACTGAGTAAATATATCCAAATGGTAAAATAGTCCGTAAATATAAATTTATTATTTCACTTATTTCGAAACTGACGGTCACTACAATCCACTGTAATTTATTCCAAATTTAATCCGGCTTAAATATCAATAGATGTTCACAGGTCAAATGCGAAAAGCCATGGTTTTCTTTTAGATTAATAGATACCCTACATGCGACTCTGATGAGGTAGAGATAGTCTAGATAATAATATGAAATTTGGGTAGTGTTTATAAAGTAAGCCTATGTATATTAATCCCTTTAATTGTTTTTTCCCCTTTAATTTCCTTCTATATGCTAGACGAATTAGTTAAACAACCAGTAAATCATAATAAATACTATCAACTATAATTAACTGACTTTTACATACGGAGGTTGAGGGGTGGGTGATTAAACACTATCAACTATAATAAGCTGACTTTTACAAGTTAAACAACCAGTAAATCATAATAAATACTATCAGCTATAATTAACTGACTTTTACATAAGGAGGTTGAGGGGTGGGTGATTAAACACTATCAACTATATTAAGCTGACTTTTACATAAAGAGGTATAAGGATGGATGATTAAACACTGTCAACTATAATAAGCTGAATTTTACATAAGGATGTTGAGGGGTGGGTGATTAAACTCTATCAACTATAATAAGCTGACTTTTACATAAGGAGGTTGAGGGGTGGGTGATTAAACATTATCAACTATAATAAGCTGACTTTTACATAAGGAGGTTGAGGGGTGAGTGATTAAACACTATCAACTATAATAAGCTGACTTTTACATTATAATAAGGTAGCTTTTACATAAAGAGGTTGAGGGGTAGGTTATTAAACACTATCAACTATAATAAGCTGACCTTTACCTAAGGAGGTTCAGGGGTGGGTGATTAAACACTATCAACTATAATAAGCTGACTTTTACATAAAGAGGTATAGGGGTGGGTGATTAAACATTATCAACTATAATAAGCTGACTTTTACATAAGGATGATGAGGGCTGGGTGATTAAACACTACAAACTATAATAAGCTGACTTTCACATAAGGAGGTTGCGGGTTGGGTGATTTAACGCTGTCAACTATAATAAGCTGACTTTTACATGAGGAGATTGAGGGGTGGGTGATTCAACACTATCAACTATAAGCTGACTTTTATATAAGAAGGTTGAGGGGTGGGTGATAAAAAACTATCAACTATATTAATCTGAATTTTACATAAGGATGTTTAGGGGTGGGTGATTAAACACTGTCAACTATAATAAGCTGACTTTCACATAAGGAGGTATAGAAGTGGAGGTATAAAGAGGTATATAAGGAGGTTGCGGGTTGGGTGATTTAACGCTGTCAACTATAATAAGCTGACTTTTACATAAGGAGGTCGAGGGGTGGGTGATTAAACACTATCAACTATATTAAGCTGACTTTTACATAAAGAGGTATAGGGGTGGGAGATTAAACCCTATCAACTATAATAAGCTGACTTTTACATAAGGATTTGAGGGGTGGGTGATTAAACACTATCAACTATATTAAGCTGGCTTTTCCATATGGAGGTTGAGGGGTGGGTGATTAAACGCTGTCAATTATAATAAGCTGACTTTTACATAAGGATGTTGAGGGGTGGGTGATTAAACATTATCAACTATAATAAGCTGACTTTTACATAAGGAGGTTGAGGGTTGGGTGATTAAACATTATCAACTATAATAAGCTGACTTTTACATAAGGATGTTGAGGGGTGGGTGATTAAACACTATCAACTATAATAAGCTGACTTTTACATAAAGAGGTATAGGGGTGGGTGATTAAACATTATCAACTATAATAAGCTGACTTTTACATAAGGATGATGAGGGCTGGGTGATTAAACACTATCAACTATAGTAAGCTGACTTTTACATAAGGAGGTTGAGGGGTGGGTGATTAAACACTGTCAACTATAATAAGCTGACTTTTAAATAAGAATGTTGAGGGGTGGGTGATTAAACACTATCAACTATAATAAGCTGACTTTTACATAAGGAGGTTGAGGGGTGGGTGATTAAACAGTATCAACCATAATAAGCTGACTTTTACATAAGGAGGTTGAGGGGTGGGTGATTAAACACTATCAACTATAGTAAGCTGACTTTTACATAAGAAGGTTGAGGGGTGGGTGATTAAACACTGTCAACTATAATAAGATGACTTTTAAATAAGGATGTTGAGGGGTGGGTGATTAAACACTATCAACTATAATAAGCTGACTTTTACATAAGGAGGTTGAGGGGTGGGTGATTGAACACTAGCAACTATAATAAGCTGACTTTTACATAAGCAGGTTGAGGGGTGGTTGATTAAACACTATCAACTACAATAAGCTGACTTTTACATAAAGAGGCTGATAAGCTGACTTGTGCGTGAGGATGTTGAGGGGTGGGTGATTAAACACTATCAACTATAATAAGCTGACTTTTACATAAAGAGGTATAGGGCTGGGTGTATAACTTCAACACCCTCTATAGAGCTGTATATTTTCACGACTCGAGTCTTTATTTTTTAAATGATAAACATGTTGTTGTCTTTTCAAAATCCTCCTCCCTCCCAAATGGGAGGGACCTGGGTATGGAATGGGAGGGAATAGGACCAACCTGGGTATGTTGTTAGAAGTGTCAGCCGATTATGTTTTAAGTTTTGATATCTTTCAGACTCTCCAATTCATATCCTATGGAAGACATATATATCAGCAAATAATCTAAAAGTTGCATCGGCTGCACTGAGACTGTTGTCACATCTTGCCGCTCGGAGGTAAAACTTTTAGGTTTGTTTTGTGTTTCTATATGACAATTAGTGCAAATAGAGCTGTGGGCTATTTCAAAACCTTGTCGAAAGGATCTTTGTGGGTATGGATTGGGGGTAAGTTGGAAACTTTATATTTATTGACATGAGGATTCCGTATGTCAACATTGTTAATCCCCTTTGTGGTGCCGCTGGGTTTGGTAGTGTTTGCCGTTGTGCCAACTGGTCTATTAAGAATTGTATTTGACCAATAAAGTTTTCAAAATTAGCTTAATTGTTTAAAACTGTAGGTAAGAAATAGCGGTTAAAACGGTTAAAATTGGCCCAGTCTGGGTTTATGTATGTTGTAGTTCCTAGGGGTGAACACCCCTGTCACTCAAATTGCTTGAGTTTGCTAATTTTTGGCACAAGACTGCTTTATACCATCATTTGGGGATGTAGGATTCCCCTTGCATGGGAATATTGGGAGCGATTCCTCGTTTTAATAACGTATTGCCATCTTGCTCGATTATTGTCGGGGCCGAGCCTCTTTTCCATGAGACAAATTTTCCCTTTCTCTTATTCATAGATTTACCTATAATATAATTTTATTTACACATTGTACTCTTGTAGAATCTAGCCTGTTTTCAAGATAATAATTTCGTAAGAAGGAATCAATTGTTCTGTACTGAAGTTCTATTTTAGTCTTTTCACGAGCTAGCTAAATCTTGCCATTGAAATATAATTTACGGGTAAAGCAAATTCAATCTTGAGGCTCTTTTCACTTTATTGGCCCACGGCATCATGTGATGGCAAGAGAGGCGAGCTGACCTCTTTTCTGTATATAAGTTTTTTAGCTAGCTCCTGATTAGAGTTCAGCTAGTTGCTACTGGAGTTTACGTTGGTAATAAAAGTGAGTTCGTTTCTGCCATTGTATTTATTATTTTCTCCAAACCCTGGTAGGGTCAAGAAGAGAGTATTAGGAGCTTATTGTCATTGTAATATCCACTGGAGGACCCGCTTTCCTCCAAAGAGAAACTTACATAGAAATTATTTGTGGTCCAGGTCGTGGCACCTTGGGCCAAATAGCATGGCACTCCCCCCACAGGTGGGTGTCGTAACCACACTGGTTACAGATGTGGTAAGCACACAGCATGCATATCAGTGCGGAAAGAACTCGTTGAATTCGTAGCGCATCAGAGTTCACTGTGGCACCTTAGGCCGCGTTACTTACACTGGTTACCAGCGTTGGTGACAGAGAATGTATACTAGTGGCTTCAAGACCGACCCTGGCAGCCCATTAGATTACGAATGGTTGGCAAAATAGTTCATGAAAGACCGTGGGCCACGATACCGTACCCTAGTACCATCAGTAGTGGCATTGGTAATGCTGTGCCTCGTACGCTGGTCGCGTTAGTGTAATAACATTTGTCTTTCTACGGGCCTCGCACTGCTTTCACTAAAAGGCCCAGTAAAATTCAGTTCACACCATCTGAAATACTTTTAAGGCTTTGAGGGTGAGCTCTAGCACCGATTGGATTGTACCAATTGTACATGTGCATTTATTAACCTCTTTCCAACGATTAGTTCTAGAGTCTATCCATCTAAATCGACTATTAACACCATTTACCAATGCATATGACGAAAATGCAGAAATATGGCACATTTGGCCTTCGTACGAGAGATGATAGTCTGCAATGAGTTTTTGGAAAACAGCTATGTTTGACACTACATTTTCGCTTGAATAGGTCTCTCGAGGGACGTCATCTAAGAAATTTTTGTCTGTTCATCTCTTCAAAAGAAATTAAAGAGATTAGCGGTATACCACCCCCGAAGCTTCTAGAGGCTTGGTAATCTGAAACACCATCTAAAAATGTTAAAATAAAAACAAATTTGGGAAGAAATCAAAAATAAAACTTGACCTTTCTCTACCATTCTCTGGTTAGGTAAGTGATTTTGAATTATTGATTTCAAGTTACCTTCGGCTAATTGATAGGTGCCTTATACGATTGTCTTTTGATGATTTGGCATTTGAACGACTTTTTGATGTCTGTAACCCTTTTAGGTCAATACCAAGGATTAGTGATGGATTATTTCAAAAAATCCTTCATTTGAAACATTATTGACGTAAAATGACGTAAATTCGAAATGACGTAAATAAAAATGACGTAATTGACGTAAATTCAATACAAACAATCTTTCCAACCTGTATCGACATTTATAAAAGTTTAGATGAAATATTATCCTAGATATGTATTTATATAATTTTTGTCCTTAATTTATACTATTTCTCCTCTTATTAAACAAAAGTATTCCTATATTTATTTTAGTTTTGACTGAAATTTGTATTTTGGCGACTTGGCACTTTTAAAAAGTAAGTAAATATATATTGTATCTAATCTTCTAAACATGTTTTTCTTGATATTTAGAAACAAGAAATGGATGAAAGTCATAAAAAACTTGCATAACCTCTGACTTGAAGATATCAAGTCGGCTAATCGTCAACTGTTATTTAGTTTCATTCAACGTTATCTTATAACTTTGCTTCACTTGAACGTTTTGAAAGTTCAGTTTTGAAGTTAGAGAGTGCTAAAAACTTTTGAGTATCCACAAAATTCTCCGTAACAGTCCATCAGATTTTGAAACTTAGCGTGCGCTTAAATCACAACCGATTTTACCTTCATGAAAGTATTGTGCTCATTCAGGAATTTGGTCACAGGTTGACACATTGTTTTCCAAGCCGAAACCAGAATGTAAATTGATGTTACTCTTAATTTCTTGTAGGGTTGACATTTAAAATTTCACAGTGCCATATTGTGAAGATCTACTTACGAGCAAAGAAATGTCGAACTCTAAGGACGTCCGAAAATTGTGGGTTTTATGTTACGGAGAGATATATTCCTCTAACTTTTTTCTTAGAACCAACCGAGGGCGTGTATATCTTTATTTTAATCAAATAGAACTACTACTTCTAACAACTCTCTGCAGCACCAAGCCGCTTCAGACCAACAGAGCTGCGTATGCTCCCCCTCCTCCCCACTCTGTTCAAAGATTCACTTTTTGTCCCTCCCAAGAAGTTCTAATTCCCTTTTAATCAGTCTTTATCATGTGTTCCCACCCCATTCAGGGACAATCTGGTTATTGTTTGGCCCCATATGGATGATCAGAAAGAGCAATCTTTGGCAATCTACTATCCTTTATCTGAAAACGCTTCAGGCCGCTTCAGGCCAACAACCTGATTTTTGTTTCGTCCCATATGGATGGCCGGAAAGAGCAATCTTTGGCAATCTACCATCCTTTATCTGAAAAACGCTTCAGGCCGCTTCAGGCCAACAATCTGATTTTTGTTTGGCCCCATGTGGATTGTCGGAAAGAGCAATCTTTGGCAATCTACCATCCTTTATCTGAAAAGGCCTTCAGGCCAACAATCCCAACGTTTCTCTCATTATAGCCCTAAAAAGCGGAACAGAACCGCATGTTTCGCACGGCTTGTCGTTTGTCAGTCCGGTCAGTCCTACCGGTAACCAAAACTATCCATTGGCAATTCCTTTGAAAAACATTCAGCAATTCTTCCTATGTATTCTGAAGCGCCCATGTTTCATAATTATACTTGACCACTGTCATTACCGTAGCTGCCAATATTCTAGTCTTGGTTCGTAGAAATGCCTTCCTATTCTTCAAACCTTTTCAATAGTAGGAAAACACCCTGGGTCTTGGCCGCTCCACTTTTTAAATCTTCACTGCATACACCATCTTTACTAGTAATATTCCACCCAGGTAAGTCAAACTATTCATATTATTGGTCTTCTAGTTACTCACTATGACCTCTTCACTTTCATTTATTCTTAATCTTCGTAACTTAGTCTTCTTAACCTTAATTTTCAAAGCTATTTGTATACATCGAACTCTCAAAACCTCCAAGAATTCATTCATTTTCCGACATTTTTATTCAGGACAGTCAAATCATCTGTATAATTTGAACTTAGGAGAGTTTTACCCTACCATTTGATTCCATGCTCTCACCCAGTCTTTGCAGGGCTGCTTAGGACAAAGTTCGTCTCAGTGAACCAAATAAGTTAAGGTAGAACATAATCCTACTTAGCTCCAGATTCAATACCAAACTAGCTACTAACCTCACTTTTTTGCTAAACTGCAGCCATTTTGTACATTGAGCTAGTCACTTTCATGTACTTATCTGGTGTAACATATTAGGATAAAACCTTCACTAAAGCTTTTCTTTCGGGTGGAAAGCACTGTGTTTCCTCAACCAATCTATCCTCTGAACAACAAATCATGCTGAAGCAAGAGACTGAAAATGACAATCAAAATTGGAGTTCTTTTAGTTTTGACGTTTAGTACTCAATAATATCCATATCTATTGTGACCTGAAAGCCAAATCGCCCTACTGCTCGAAGACTTGTTTTGAAAACAGCGTGAATAAAGGTTTTGAATTTCCTCTTTCGAACGTTCTATAGTCCAGTGAATAAAATTATATCAGCTTAGTTTTTTCTTTGGCTGTTAATTATGGTGAAAACAATTAACTGGAATAAAATAATTTAGCTCTTTGGATAAGTTAGCTCTCGGAGAAGGTGCTGACATATCGAGTAGGGTGAAAATGATTTTGTTTTTTGCTGCTACGCAACATGGGCTCATACAGAGTCCCGACACACACAATTTGAACGAACTGAATAAAAAATACTAGTGGGCAGAATAGCTTCCATAAGCTCCCATAGCTTCCAAAAGTGGCTCCCATATTTTTGGTTTCGTCCGGAACTAGATAATATTGGTCTCAAATTGGCACATGTATCTACCCAAATGTTAGAAAAGATCGAACTCTAAGAAAATCTCTGAAACTCGACCTCTAAAGTTGAGGGACGTTGATTATATTTCTTTTACAGCCCCGTGGAGGCAGATTCTTCTGACCTAATTCTTGAAGCAAATCGAGCCCTTGAATCACTACTACTTTCACCAACGTGCATGGAGCAGGCGGAGATCCCCATTGGCAGGACTTTGATGACTAGAACTCTATCAGCTACCGTTGAACTTGGGCGAATAAACAAAGATGTCTGCACGCTACTTGCTGAGACTCTTGGTAACAGACTGGTGGACTTGAAATTAGGTAATTTTACATATTAGACTAGCTATATTAATCTATATAATAGCAAAAATATATATTGTAAATTAATGTAACTTTATTGTGGTATTATAATAGTGATATTGGAATACAGATTTTTCATATGGTAAATAATTAACATAGAGTATTTGAGTGACCAAGAATTATTCCAATTGTCTTAATTGTCTTAATACCAGCAACTCGCCAAACAGCTTCTATTCGTTAATTTCTCCTACTTTTTTCCTGATAATTGATCTTAATAAAAGTCTTGTACTTGGAATCGTCTGAAAATCAAATATGTTCCTTACTTTATTATTATTATTATTATTGTTTGTTTGGAAACCCGTTATACAAAAAATGAAAGTCGGAGAAAAAAAACAACAACAAATAAAAAGAAACAAATATAGAGCATATCAAACACTTCCAGAAATTAAAGTTTTTTTAACATGGAAGTAAGGAGTGGAATTAAAACTTAAAACGAACAGAAAGTATTCCGTATATGAAAGGGGATGTCCCCTCCTCAACGCCTTGCTCTTTACGCTAAAGGTTTTTATTGTTTTAAAAAATAGAGTTGTGAGAAATAGTCAAACTTCGGCGTAAGGAGCAAGGCGTTGAGGAGGGGACAGCCCCTTTCGTTTACGGAATAATTTCTGTTCGTTTCAGTTTTAATGTCGCGCTAACTTTCAGTTAAAAAGCTTGTTTTTTTATTTAATTTCTGAACGTTTTTGAATTAATGCAGGTTTTGATTTTGGCTCACCGTACATGAATTATGAAAACGAAATTGGCAAATATTAATTTTACCTTTTTTTTGTAAAATGGCTTTCTCGAAAGTTGTTTAAGTTTATTTACGAACATTTTTATTAGTAATAAGTATACGTCACTTACGAATTAACTTACGTAACAAACTTCAATATTCGTATATTTTCATTGTGTGTATTGGGGAGTTCGCCCTCTAGTTAATACCTCGCCTTTTACGATAAAGTTTGATTATTGTTCGGATTCTGTGTGAATGGCCTCTTAATTAGAACGGCCATTAATTAGAATAAATAGCCCTTGCGAAATGGCTAAAAAAAGTTTAGTAATTTCTTAGAGCACACTGCTTTTCCATCTACGAAAAATTAAGCAAGAAAAATGGGTTTTAATTTTGATAAAGCAGTGAATAAATACAACAAAATAAACACTTAATTAAGCAAAACACACTCCGAATATTTCGGCCCCAGGTCCGTGAGCCCTTTCTCAACGGAAAAAAGGGGAGAAAATGAAAAAAAAATGTTCTTTTTTAATACTTAACTTACATCCAAATACAACATACTAAACACACGAAGCGAAAGAAAAAACAAAACGAAAGAAATATAAATAAATAAGTAGGAATCAAAACTCACATATTAAATAACACTTCCATGCACTGGCGTATAAACAAAATTGAATGTCTTTAATGACATTATCCGGTAACCAATACTATATGTAAACATTGGGCAAAGTTCATAACTTGCAGCTCTTCCCCTGGGGACTCTGGGGGATTAAATCATCCTCAAAGACATATTTATTGTATTGTTGACCATGGTGAACAAAATGGCTATCTCAAAATTCTGATCGGGTGACTGGGAAAAAAAATGAGTGTGGGAGGGGGCCTAGTTACCCTCCATTTTTGGTCACTTGAAAAGGGAACTAGAACTTCTAATTTCCGTTCAAATAAGCCCTCCTGCGATATTCTAGAACCACTGGGTCGGTACGATTACCCCTGAGGAAAAGAAACAAAAAAAAACAAACAAATAAACACGCATTCGTAATGTTTCTTCTGGCAAAAAATACAAAATTCCACATTTTTGCAGATAGGAGCTTGAAACCTCTTCAAAAGGGTTCTCTGATACGCTGGATTTGATGGTGTGATTTTCATTAAGGTTCTATGACTTTTAGGAGTGTTTTCCCCTTTTTTCAAAAATAAGGCAAATTGTGTCAGGCAAGTTGCTTTTAATGGGTAAGACTAAACTTGATGAAACTTATATATTTGAAATCAGCATAAAAATCTGATATTTTGATGTGTCTATTGGTATCAAAATTCCGTTTTTTAGAGTTTCGGTTACTATTGATCCGGGTCGCTCCTTACTTACAGTTGGTTACCATGAACTGTTTGATTACTTTAATAACATCGGAGACTGTGGATGGTTCAGCTTCGAAAGACGCATATTATATACAGAGACTTATTTTTCAACACATATAACAGGATCAGCTAAGCTGAATTTTCTAACTAGATAAGATTTGCGTGTCCATGGGGGGAAACGCATAAGATATTTTGCGAAACGAAAGAAAACTGAACGAAGTTCTAACTTATCTGTTTTAGTTAACATTTTCCAAAATGGCACTATGTATATATAATGCAGTAGAGTAACTGAGTCAAAAAGTTCCGAAACTTTTTAAACGGAGCTATGTATATATAATGCAGTAGAGCAAAGTTAAAAAGCAACGACGTTATAAAACGTCGTTAAAAAGCAACGTTATAAAACTGAGATAAAAAGCAACGGTGTTATAAAACGGCACTATGTATATGTAATGCAGTAGAGCAACTGAGTTAAAAAGTTCCGAAACAGACGGGTGGTTGAAATGTAGCTTATTTGAAACAAAAGAAGTATATGATAGCCCTACTCGGCATTTGATGTGAGCCATAAGGAGTTGCCACGTGTGCTTTATTGAGTAGACCAATGGGGAAACCGAATGTGCTTAATTGGCTTGGTCCTGCTGCTCCCAAGAGGAATATTTGCTGGTAATGCGCGCTTCAAGTTGAAAAATACAAATCCCGACTTTTCAGCACTGAATTTAAGGCCGAGTTATGTTTTCTAAGATTCTAACATTTGCTTTTATCTACTTTCAGTAGGTGATGACCATTAGTCCGCACTGATTATATGGTTCTTGTTTAGTCCCCAGAATTGCATTGGTGGCTCTAGCCCTGCGACTGAAATGTCTCAGTTCTCAGCCTTTTTATTTTTCAGGTTATACTTTGTCTTCTGTTTGCGAAGCTCTGAGCTTTCTTGGGGACAAATATCAACTTTCTCTTCTTCCAATTTTGTCCAAAGTCAATCTGTGCATTAGTCGTTTTATCTGTGATGTTGTGGAAGAAGAAGAAAAAAGTAAATTAAAGGAGCAAATTATGGTAACTTTTTCTTTTGAGAATCAAAACTAGAGGAATATTTGCTGAATCATTTTACAGTGAATGTACGTAAATGTCAGTACAAACCGATTGCATCTCACAATCCCGATTCTGATACGGTTCTCAATTCTGACTTTGATTCTTAGCCGAATCGAGCCTGCCAATTGAGCTGATATCGTCGATATGTTTTACCTGTATGGGAGTGGACTGGGGGGAGTGACATATTCTTCATTAAACTATTGTCGATAAGAATATGGCATCACTTTGAGCACTCATGGACAAATAAGAAGTGGGTGTACCACCCCTTTTAAAACTCACCGGTAAGATCCCTCAACGATAAGAAAAATATTAGAAACATTTCCCTCCGAAAATAACATTTGTTTTGATTTCTGACCCCTTCTTCCTTGTATATAGCGCTCCTTGTCACCCCTCCCACCATGGGTCGAACCGTGTGTATCCGTATACACAACCGAAGGATGTGTATCCGTCGAAATACTTAACAGCTTTTCATTGCTAATCTTCGACCGTAGTTGGCCATGAAGATAGTATAATGAAGCATGTTTAATATAGAAGAATTTCTTAGTGACGAAAAGGAAACTTGAAAATCATCCACGCTGAACCCTACCAATGTAAACCCAACAATCACAATTGAGCCCTGTAAACAATGTGCAATTGAGTTTCATATTCTTTATAATTGAGTTTGAGTTTCATATTTGAGTTTCATATATTTGAGTTTCATAATCTTTCATATTAAATCCATATTCTTTTATATTTTTTGTGCATTAAATTAAAGGATGTTTTTGGTACGTGAGCAGAGGTCGAAGGCCATCACCACATCCCCCTAATAATACCATGCCTGTACGATCCTTCGCTTGTCTTTTGTAGAATATGCCTATTTTTCTGTTGTTTTTTTTTATATTTATATACCATTTTCTCTTTGTTGCTGAGAAGTTTTGCTAAGAATGTAGTAAATTTACTTCTTTATACTATTTTCCCATCTTAATCAGTAACTCGATAAAAGATCTACAAAAAAAAATCCGTTGGCTTCCAACTTTTCAGAAAGTTTTTAAAAGAAATGCATGCTATATACTGATGAGCACAAAAATGCTCATGAGCACAAAAGTGTTCTGCATTGTTAACTGATGAGCACAAAAGTGTTCAGCATTGTTGACTTGTTTTTAAAATACAGAAAAAGTTGACTTCATCAAAGCTTTAGCATTTCTTTTATTTTATTTTAGGTAAGGCTATGTGTTTTGCTATGCCTTGCTCATCATGGATATTCTTGGCAACCTGAGAGCTTATCAACCTTGCGTCTCGCAGCCTTGCATGGTAACTACTGGTCCACTTATAGAATTGCTCGAGCTTGTGCTAGGTAAGCAAATAAGAACATTGGGGCCCTTGGCCCTAATCATCAGATAGATGTCCCTTTTGTAGGTTTAATCTCATCCCCTCTTTAAATTCATTGCTTGTATCCTTGCCATTGCTATTCACCTAGTTTTTTTTGTCTTCTTATTACTCTTATTTCGTCAAGAGACTACGAGATTTCTTTAAAGAATCTACTAATTGGCTCGCCCCTGAAAAATGTAAGCTGCTGGTGATTCATAGAGGAAACAGGAATAATTTGAAAAGCTAAGGATACATTTTTCTAACTTAATTCATTGGTCCCTTGATACGCCTTAGTCGCTAATTGGTTGGACGTACATACCTCCGCGCAAGAGGTCCTCTTTGAAGTGCGCTTTATTTGAAATTTTGTTTTGGTTGGGTCCTTGTATCGCTGTCGACCTGTGAGTATTAAGATTTTTGGCCTTTTTCTATCTATGCTTTAATTTTACCATTTTCACATAGATACAGTCTAAGAGTGTTGACAAGGGCAGATCTGTATAGGAGTACCTTTATATAAATGTATCATTGAGATCTTTCGTGAGGGAAGATATAGTTTTTGGAAAGTACAACCCCGGGGTATGGGTCAATTTATAGAATAAGATGGGTCGCTAAAACTGGATAATTATGTCCCCCTATTCCAGCCTCAAGCTTTGTGGATTTTGTTGTGGTAAGAGGATTTGGTTATAGAAACAAACACTGAAGGCGTAATTTATCCAGGTTGTTTTACCTAACCTAGATAGCAACAGAGGAGTTTAAGTCTCCCTCCTCTAGTGATCTAGTACTAGAGGCCACAAACCTGTGACACCATAGGCCAAATACTGTGGCATTTACTCCCAACAGATAGTGGAGTTGTATGAGCCGTAGTGGTATTAGTTGGGGCACCGCCACAGCAGAAATGCTGGTATGAGCGGTACTCTTAGACTCTGTAGCCCCCTGCAGATAAAACAGGTGGCCACGCCTGTGTGCCACAAATTAAGAAGGTTTGCCTTTTTTTAGCTCTCTTTTGAAGTAGAAGGCTTCGTCTTTTCTGTAATGGCTGCTTGAAGAAACTTATTAGAAACTAAGGGAAAAGCTTAATGTTTGTTTTAATTGTTTCCAGCCTTATTTTCGGCCGTGTTTCTCCCTTCGTTTTCTTCTATGTCATTTTATTATTCCTTTTTAAGACATAATCAGTCCTACATTCCTCTTGAGAGGTGCTGATTAGAATAAGAAGAGCTAATAGAGTATTTGCAATGAGTTATTTTCGTTCTTTTTAGTTATCTTTCGTTAGGTTTCGTTCTTTACAGATTGGCCGATTGAAAAAATCCATTAGAAACTAAGGGTAAAGCTTTCATTGATTGATTATTTGATTCTTACCTTTGTTTTCAGCAACTTACAAAAAATAAAGCTATGAAATAAACATGGGCACCACTAGGAGGCCGAATCACCTCTGCACAGTCTTGACTTACTTTTTGACTTATAGCCGTTGCTCGGCAGCGTCGCCAGCCTAGAAGGAGGACGTCAGCGCCGCTAGTCATCTCCAGAGTGGCCTGTTTTGGGTGAAGGTCGGAGCTTCGCTAGGGTCAATGCCCCCGCTAATCATCTCCAGAGTGGCCTGTTTTGGGTGAAGGTAGGAGCTTCACTAGGGTCAATGCCACACGCTTTGGGTCGATCGCGGATGATATCTGCCCATCTCAAACGTGGTCTGCCTCTGCGGCGTTTCCAGCCGTTTGCAATTGGATCAAAGTTATAATTATATCACCTAATCCAAAGACAACAAAAAGAGTTGCACACATGATATGCTGGGGTCAATGCCCCACGCTGTGAGTCGATCGCGGATGATATCCTCCCATCTCATACATGGTCTGCCTCTGGGGTGTTTCCAGCCGGTTGCAATTGGATCGAAGTTATAATTATATCACAATATCCAAAGACAAGAAAAAGAGTTACACACATGATAGCCATAAGGAATCTGCTCTCACCCTGCATCTTGACTGAGGAAAAGCCCTTTGACCTGGGATTTGAATGAATGAAATCGATTCAGAGCCCCTGATGCTGCTGTCTGGGAGGCTATTCCAGTGGGGTACGCCTATGTGACGTAACACATGCGCTGATTCACTGTATTTCTCTTTTCATATACTAGTTTATCAGCATTCCTAATATGATACGAATCATGATCAGAATTGGAAGAAAATATACCAACAAATTTGTTGATGCAAAATCATTCAAACATTGGTATAGCAGTAGTTCTTTTTTCAGCCTTATTTTTGGCCTTGTTTTTCCCTCTCGTTTTTTTGTATGCTATTTTATTATTCATTTTTAAGCCTAACTCAGTCATATTCTCTTTTATCTTTTTTATTTTTTGGCGAGAAGCGCTAATTGTAATAAGCAAAGGTAATAGAATATGTGCGTAAAATATAGGTGGAAAGCCACCTGATTAAGCAGTAATTTTAGAAAATACCAAGTCAGAATATTTGCTTTTTTAGCCATGGACTATCATTAATTGTCAGTATCCTCTACGCTCAGTTCATTTCAAAACCCCATTTTGTACTTTTTTCTCGATTTATCTTTCTTTGTTCGTTTGTAATCCATATTCTTTTGTGCGTATTTAAAGTAGAAGTTGCTAACTTATGAGACACATACACAGGAACTAACGTAAAGTAAGAACTTAAGTTCAATATTAAATGTCAAAAACATGTATACTACTATACCGGTAGGCC
This sequence comes from Artemia sp. Qi Xiang Cuo, assembly GCF_049724085.1. Classification (NCBI taxonomy): domain Eukaryota; kingdom Metazoa; phylum Arthropoda; class Branchiopoda; order Anostraca; family Artemiidae; genus Artemia; species Artemia sp. Qi Xiang Cuo. Next base: position 5,218,550 of record NC_142808.1, on the reverse strand, counting down.
CCAATATCACCAGTATTGGCGTGGTAAGGTACGGGTGTCACCACTTATTGGTGCAAAAGTGGTGCTATATCACTTACGGGAGGGAAAAGCCCCCGGTGGTGCCAAATATTATAATGGGATGCCCGCGCTTACCACATTGGTTCTGTAAACATAGGGTTTGCTAGTACCCAATTTACAGTATACCCCGACCCAGGGTATGATAACGTGATCGAGCGGTCAAATGGCCACTTTAAAGCCAAGAGTGCACCCGGCCCGTGTCACCACTAAAAATCTCTAACTATCTCCTTGGAGGTAACGAGCCCCCCTGTCAATATAATAATGACGGTATCCCGTAACTCTGTTGCTACCCTGTCTGGGCTCCTGGAAAATAAGTATACAGTTGCAGAAAATATACTTACTTGTAATCTTCCAAAGGTCACATATAACAAAAAGAATAGGCTTCCCCAAGCGGGGTCTCGATGTAGACTAACTGAAAAATTCGTTCTGTACAGCAACTTTTCATAGGGGTGGACCTTCGCTTGGCCTAGCCAATCCTCCGGATCCCCATTCAAAATCCATTCTACTTTTTCTTAACTTTACCTTTCAATGGCTGAGACCAGGAAGTACAAAATAGAGTTTAGTTCATAGCTAACTTATTGCGAAAGAATCTATTTTAGCAACCAGAATTCAACTTAGGATTAAAAATTATCTTATAGGCAAATATAATGACAGAAAAGAAAATGGGTCATTTATCTGAAAAGAAAAGAAACAGGGGTGGAACCCCAACACCTCCCCCCGTAAGATAAATGGCGACCCATGCGCCACGCTGGTCAACTTGTCTTACACAACTTGTCTATCTTCTGTTCTTCCTTCTTTTGTATATCTCCACTGCAGCTAACCGTTGGCTTATGGCTTTGCGACTATACCATCCCCTTGGCTTTGTTCCATTGCCATTCCATATTGCTGTCCAACCAATATAAGCTATTGTATGTACAGCTCTATTCATCAAGCTTGGGATTTCAAATAAGGAAGATCCACCAGATTTGTGGAACTTTATCTTGCACAGCAAAATAACAAATTTATCGCTCTCACGAAATTTATACTTGAGAGGGGCAGAGAATCAGTTTCTGGCACATTCGATGATGCCAGTCATCCTGAAAAATTGGCTGTACTAGCCTCTCAATTTCCATCAGTGGAAACAACCCCACATCTCAATTAAACTGTAATTTGCCCCTTGACATAATTCTAAATAATCCAAGGCCGAAAATGCAAAGGCCTGTGAAAAAGATAAGAGTATAGGGAAATAAGCTAAAAGTTTGAGCGAATCACTAATCAGTTCACTCTGGGCTCCCTCCCCTGGGATAATCAAAAAAAGAATATGTGTTGATGCTAATTGAAGATGAAATTTGGATACATCTCCCACTGAAAACAATTGGCTGGAAATAATTGTCGGTTCCCATGAAGAGTAAAAACTATGAATAGGGCTACCGGACAAAGGTTTGGGTGAAATGTGAAGTGACTGGGAGAGAGTATCCCCCAAGGACTCTAGATCAGAGGGGCAAAAACTCGGTAAAGGGATCACAACTTGTCCGCCAGTTGTGCATTGTGGAAAAGGGCTATCTTTTGCGACTTCCCGCAGGGGATCTTCCGCAAGGGATTCCTCCCCCTCATAAAGGATCGAAATCTCTTTTGAGTTGATAATACTAATCTCAGATTCCTTCCCAAGCCTTTCCAATCCAACCCGACATTCTATATCTCCAAACCTTCCCCCAGCTCGTTGTAGGTCACTCATCTCTATTTTGTAATCATCTTGTTTTGTTCCCTATGGGTGTTGAACCTCTTTATCCCCCCTATTATATATGTTATCAAGGCACAGCCCATCCAAATTTTTTTTTACTTTTCGCCACTGCAGACTGAATCTCTAAATTTTGTCTCTGTTTTGCATTCATTTGTTCTTTTCCACTTTTCTCAATTTTTTCCATGGCGCAAAATAATAAATCATCGTTAAATCTGATTTGGACTCCAGTGTCCATCATCTTTGACTGCATTACTTCATTGTATCTCCGTTTAATATCTCTTTTCTCCCTCTTAGTTTTCTTTTCTTTTGTTGTAGCATTAAATAAATCGTCATGAAATCTGAATTGGACTCCAGTGTCCATCATCTTTGACTGCCTTCTTTATTGTAGTTCCGCTTTGCACGTTTTTTCTCTCTTTTAGTTCTCTTTACTTTTACCGCAGAAACAAATATTTCGTTATCAAATGGGAACTGAGCTACGACATTTGGTTTTTCATATTGTACTAAAATTTCTCGAACTTTACGAGGAAAAGCGCGTACAATAAATTTCGTCTCCTTTTTCTCTGGTACAATCAGTGATTCATTTTGGCAAATTTTTTTCGGCGTCTCGCACTCGTTAAAGGTTTTTCGGCAAATTTTTTTCGGCGTCTCGCACTCGTTAAAGGTGTTCTCAAGTTTTCCGTTTTCTGGAAATTTTCCCGGAAAATCATTCTCGCGCGTCTTATTTTCAATATATGGTCTTTTTACTTCCGTATCCCATTTTTGTGGATTATCAACATTTCAAACACGCGCATCAAGTATTTCGTCTTCCCGACAGGGCGGCGCAGCCTCCCAATTTATTTTATGGGCCGGTGCACCTCCCCCCGTAGTCAACGAAGTTGTATATTTTTTCGTCTTAGTGTAGTTTTGTCAATTTTCCCACTGTTAAAGAAGTCACATTTAAGGACAGGAGATTTCCGATATCTCCAAAGTCTTCTCCTACTAAAACATCTGCTGCTAGCATAGATACTACGCCTACTTTTATCGATTTTCATTGGATTGTACCGTCGTTCCTTGCAATTTCTATTCTAAAACAAGCAGACTGGCATTGGTGCTTATCTCCATAAAAACACACTGTTGTAATATTATTTTAATGGTCTATTTCTGTCTTTTTAATTAGGTTCATTCGCACAAAAGTTTGCTCACTCCCTGATTCAATTCCCATTTCGATCAATTTTCCGTTTAATTTTCCTTCTATTTTATGTGATTTCACAAACTCGTCAATGTTCCCTTCATTATGGGCTATAGCCCAATTTGTTCTTTTATAGGTTACTTTCTCATCTATATTATGACAATTTTTAGAAAAAGGCTCCGAGGAATCAAATTTTACCAGATTATCAATATTTTGAGTATCAAGCATTTTATTTTTCCGACAGGTTGGTGCAGCCTCCCAATTTGTTTTATGGGCTGGTCCACCTCCCCCCGTAGTCAATGAAGTAGTATGTTTTCCCGTAAAAGTGTTTAATATCTGTTAATTTTCATTTTCTCGCGATTGATCCTTGGACAAGTTATTATGGTTATCCGACGGCCTATAAGTACCTTGTGATAAAACGTCCCATTGTGAATTTCCCCAACGAGTTTTCATTAGTCTGTCAATTGTTTTTGCAACATCCTGGTAATATTTTTATCGGCTTCCCTACGGGTCTGTGTTTCTTCCTCTCTTTCTCTTTTATCTTTCTCTCTTTGTTTTCTATCTTCCTCCTCTTTTTGCTCTCTGGCTTTTCTTTCAGCCTCTATGCGTTCGTGTCTTTCCTCCTCTATTTTGTCTTCTACTATTTTATGTAAAGTAGAGGTGTATACTTTTAGCGGTCTAGAATTTTTCTTAATTAATAGAAGAACCCTGCCAATAATTTCCATCTGAAGTTTGTCAACCCTCTTATTTAACTCTTCGTATGGTTGAAAATTTGCTCTGAGTGCTGTGGTATAAGCCTGGTAAGCGATGTTTTCCTTTTTGCCAGACGGCCGAACCAGATCTAACTTATTATTTAGATCTTGTATAAACTCATGACGTTTATAAATAACACTTATATCCTTCTTAAATTCACTCAATACATAAAATTCACTGTGAAGAATGTCAAGAATTGCCAGTCGTTCCTTTTCGTTTTTATTAATGATTTCTTCATATATTTGTAATTGTTTTCTATCAGCCTCCGTAAGGATTTTGAAAGCAATATCCTCTACCTTACTAGCTTCGTTGGATTTTGTTAGTTTTCTCAAAATCTCCCTATGGCTATGATTAATGCCTTTAGACGCAATTCTTATTAGAAGATCTTGGTTGCTAAATATCTTAGAACGACTATTTAATCTAGAGCTAGCGTTTTTAAAGTAAGTTGATCTCCATACATCCGGAAACCAGAAATTTTTCGGTTGATCTCTCTCAAAAGCCTCCATATGGGCTTTTTTAACCTCTTTCTGCTTCATTTCTACGTTTCTTTTCTTCCATGTCTCTTTGTTTATAGGCTACTCTAGCCCTTTTGCCTTCTTTTCTGTTCTTTCTAATTTCATCTTTGTCAGCCTGCATTTTTTCCTTATATTCTCGGTGCGCTCTCTCAAAGGCCTCCATATTAGCCTTTCTTTCTATTTTCCTACTTTTTCTATGGACTTCACTCGCCCTTCTCGGTCTTGAGTTAATCTTATCTCTGTCCGACATTATTTCAAAATTTCGTTAACTTCAAAATACTTTTTCAATCTAAATGAAAATTCTCTCACCCATGTAACTTCCGGTCTCTTGCGAAAAATTGCTGCTTGGCAATTAGCCTTATATTTTTGCACACTAATTAGTTGCGCGATATATTGATTCGTAATTTTTTTTATTATTATCTAACAAGGCACAGCCCATTATAGATCTTCATAATTCTATTAATTGATTCCGTAGTTTTTTTCTCTTTATATTTAATCACAATAGGTTACTCTGTAGGCTAAATTAACTTGTCTCTTCGGAAACGTGGAATTCTTTTACTATCAGTGCTGTTGCTAGCTCCTTTTCTTGCTGCCGCTAATATTACACCGGTAGGCCGCAATGCCACCAGTATTGGTGTTGTAAAGTACGGGTGTCACTACTTAGTGGTGCAAAACTGGTGCTACACCACTTACTGGAGGGAAAAGCCCCTGGCGGCGTCAAATATTATAATGGGATGCTTGCGCCTACCACACCAGTTCTGTAAACATAGGGTTTGCTAGTACCCAATTTACAGTATACCCTGCCCCAGGGTGTGATAACGTGATCGAGCGGTCAAATGGCCACTTTAAAGCCAAGAGTGTACCCGACCTGGGTCACCACTAAAAATCTCTATACTATCTCCTTAGAGTTAACGAACCCCCCTGTCAATATAATAATGACGGTATCTCGTAACTCTGTTCCTATCCTGTCTGGGTTCCTGGAAAATTAGTACACAGTTGTAGAAAATATCTTACTTGTAATCTTCCAAAGGTCACATATAACAAAAAGAATAGGCTTCCCCAAACGGGGACTCAAAGTAGACTAACTGAAAATTTCATTCTGTACAGCAACTTTTCATAGAGGTGGACCTTCGCTTGGCCCAGCCAATCCTCTGAATCCCCATTCAATACCCATTCTAAATTTTCTTGACATTACCTTTCAGTGACTCAGACCAGGTAGTCCAAAGTAGAACTTTGTTCAAAGCTTACTTATTGCGAATGAATTTAACTTAGCAACCAGAATTCAACTTAGGATTAAAAATTATCTTATAGGCAAATATAATTACAGAAATGTAAATGGATCATTTATCTGAAAAGAAAAGAAACAGGGGTGGAACCCCAACATATACTAAATGTCAAAAGACCAAAAAGGGTAAAGAAAGGCTTAAGTTTGGAAAAATTTATTTAGTTTTTCTTTTATTTTAACTTATTCAGTTGAATTTAGTTTTTAAAGATTTTCAGATTTTATTTAAATAGAAAAAAAGAAAAACTTGAGACCATGGTTAATTAGAATAAACCCTAGACAGATAGTCTCTGTGAGAGGGAAAGCTGGCATAGCTTTTTCAAAGTTGTATAAAAATGATATAAAATGATGTTAAAAGTAAAGATCACCATCTAGTAGTGTCAAGGGTTAATTTAAAGCTGAAATATCGGAAGGGTAATTACCTGCCGGGAAATTATGATGTTAGTAGACTCCAGAATGAGAATTTGAGAGAAACTCTCCAGGAACAGTTGAATTTACTAACAGTTATCTTATATCTATCTTATATCTATATTATCTTATATCTATAATTATCTACGCTAATAATAACACAGAGATATTGATTTTATTTACCCAGGAACAACAAATCTTCCAGGGTAAATAAAATCAATATCTCTGTGTTATTATAGAAACCCTCCTAAGAGGGTTTAAATAAAATTTAATATAGATATAAATGATATTAATAATTTACATTCACCACTCTTTTATTATTCTAATAAAAGAGCGGTGAATGCAATATACAGGACGGTATATATTATAATAGCAATATATACATGCAGGCTTAACTCCATAGTAAGACCCCTCTCAGACATGTGGGACTCTGCCCACATGTCTGAGAGAGGGGGGGATCTTACTATGGAGTCAGCCTGCACATATGTATGTACATACAAATCTCAATACGACAGAGCTAGATTCCACCTTAATGTTATTTTGGTCCACATAAGATCAAATGTGGTTTAATTAGTTCATCTTTCATCTAAGATTTAAGGTTCATAGGGGTGGGTTAGTTCTCTATTTTCCTTTAAGTTCTGTTTTTTCCTGGTCATAGAGATATGTATATCAAATCCAGTATTCAATTAAATTTTTGCAAACCAGCTATTACTGATTCTGTGTAGATTATTTAACCTAGCCTAATAAGATGCTGGTTGCCACTCTTATTTAGTGGTCATTCCCAGGTATTAGTTGATATTCACCCTACTCTCATACTAATTAAGTATTCAAAATTAATATAACGAACTTCATTTCACATTAAAGTTCGTATTGAGTCAGATCCATTTATTTAACGTTCCCTGGAATTTGGGGTCGATTTCTTCTGTTAAATGATTATTTTGTGGTGGGTCCACTTAATAAGGCGGCTAGAGAATGGGTTTCGGCCGCTTGCGGGCCATACTGCTTTTGTATTTCTTCGTATTCTACTTGTGCCATCGGGTCTACATATTCAACCTTATCATTTCATTAACAAGTAGTCAACACAAGGTACAATCATCCTTTTTTCCCGATCGCTCTAGTACTCCTCTTTATATTCGTATTCGGGCTTCTCACTCTCCTACTTTGCGGGTCTGAGTAAAAGTTTGATTCTAGCTGGGCTGTTTACTCTTTCTTCGAGTCATATGCAGGGTATCCGTTCAAATTAGTGGTGCAGTGATTGATATTATCATCTATTTCTTTGGGGTAGTGATTGATAAGATAGGGGGATCATTCTGTGCCAGCATCCGTGGTCATACAGTTTCCTAAAGTAAACATTTTAGGGTAATAGGGGAACTTTGAAACAAGAGCGTCTTACTTCAACAGGGGTGAAATCTGCATATACCATGAATTTTTTGATTAAAGTACCTTTTAGGTGGTCAAATGACGAGTATTAGAGACACTATTAGTACTATAATCACTACCATTGTTATGATTATTGAAAAATACAGTATGTTTCGTATTCTAAAACGACTATAGGACAATTCTCACTCCAAGAAACAAAAATAACACTAATAAACGTGAGCGATACGAAGAGTCTATGAAGTCGTTCAGGGGACTAAATAAATAAATACCCTTAAAAGCTTAGGCTAATAAAACAGATCAAGGTGTAGTGTATGCCCGGGGGAGGGTGTGTTACAATAAAAATTCATACGGAACTTCTATTTTATGATAGTAGAGAAGGCGGATTTAGAAGTAAGATCTAATATACTGAAAAAGGCTCTTAGAAATGTACACATCGCCCGTCGCTCTCTTGTCCGAAGAGATAAGTCGTAACAAAGTAGGTGGACCGGAAGGTCTATCTCGAAAGAGGGGAGGGAGTTTGAATAAACATCTTATTTACATTAAGAAGATACTTAGAGTACTCCTTAAATTTTGGTTTATATCATTATTTAAAATAATATTATATAAGTAAAAGAATTGAACTTTATCCGCAAAAAAGTACTGAGAAGGAAAGTCTTGTCAATTTTAAAGAATTTATTTATTATACCTTTTGTATCAGGGTTTATTTAATTTTGACCACTATTGTCAAATCCCGAAATAAGGTGATCTATGTTAATTAAAGATGATTGTTTCATAACTCTCTTTAAGATTAACATCGGTGTAAAAAATATTTCGTACCTATATATCTGGTTGGCAGAAGACTCCTTTAGGGTACTCCGGAAGGAAGATTTTCTAGGGGACGAGCTCTAGAAAAAATTATATCAAATTACTATCAGCGATATGAATAGGCTTAAAAGTTGCCAGGGTGTAATAACCAGGCTCGCTTAAATAATAATTTAAAGTTGATTAATTGAATCTAGCCGATGCTTATTACTAACATTGAGCAGTCATAATGATAAAATTAGTATATGTATAAAAATGTAATAGAACTTATTCTAAAAATTTTGGAAGGAATTCTGAAAAACTCGCCTTCACCTGCTTAGCAAAGACATCGCTTTTTAATTCCAGGAGGTCGGACCTGCCCACTGATTAATTAAAGGGCTGTGGTACACTCACCCTGCGAACGTCGCATAATCATTAGCCTGTTGATTTGAGGCTGGAATGAATGGTCTGACGAGAGGCAACCTGTCTCCTTAACTAACTCGAATTTAATCTTTAAGTGAAAAAGCTTAAATATTCTTGGATGGCGATAAGACACTAGATATCTTTACATCCTGACCTTTTATATAACAGTGTGTACTCGGGTGGAAGAGAAGGAGGTTTGGGTGGGGCAACGTCGATAGGGGACGAAACCCTCTAGAACATATACACATTAACAAATGATCATAGATCCTTAGATGAATATAGAGTAAGTTACCTTAGGGATAACAGCGTAATTCTTTTTGAGAGCTCAAATCGACAAAAGAGTTTGCGACCTCGATGTTGGTTCAGGGACCCTACTCGGTGCAGCAGCCCAGTAAGGTAGTCTGTTCGACTATCAAACCCCCACGTGATCTGAGTTCAGACCGGCGTAAGCCAGGATAGTTTCCATTCCCTAGACAAAGTCACTCAGGATAGTTCAAAAGGACCTCCTGGGATTTTATGTCAACTTGGCAGATAAATGCATTAGATTTAGGATCTATTTATAAGGAGAGCTTAGTTGATAGCACGGGCGTAAATGATCTATTTTATTTTTCTTCAAATAATTATGGTCCTAGTTTCAGTCACTTTTCTAAAACAATTAGAATGAAGGGTACTAGGCTATATCCAACTACGTAAGGGTCCCAAGAGGGTGGGATTCGGGGGCTACTCCAGCCGTTCTCCGATGAAATCAAATTTTTTTGTAGGGAAGTATCACTTCCATTGGTTTCTAACTTCATACCTTATCTCGTGGCTCCCGTGTTTAGCCTATTCCTTTCTTTTTTCTTATGGACATTAATCACATTCATATCTTACGGTGCGAAATTTAGCCTATCAGTCCTCCTGGTTATTTGTGCTATAAGAGTGGGAGTTTATAGTATTATAGTAGCCGGTTGATCTTCCAACTCCAAGTATTCTTTGCTGGGAAGAATTCGGGCAGGGGCTCAAACCATCTATTATGACGGGATCTTGATCATTATCCTTCTATCCCCTCTAATAGGATCCAAAACTCTCGAGTTAAGCGGGTATTTAGTTAAGTCCTCTTACTTGGGGTGAGCTCTATACCTTTGCCTTCCCTTAGGGGCCTGCTGATTCATTACAATTCTGGCAGAAACTAACCGGACCCCATTTGATTTAGCCGAAGGAGAGTCTGAGTTAGTGTCGGGTTTCAATACGGAATATATAGGAGTTGGGTTTGCGCTTATTATATTATCTGAATACGCTAGTATTCTCTTCATATCTTTATTGTTCAGTGTGGTTTTCGGGGGGATAAGCTTTTTAATATTTTCTTCTGTTGTATATTTCTATCTTTGAAGACGGGGTTCTTACCCTCGTTACCGATATGATAATTTAATATATCTATGTTGAAAGAGTCTCCTACCGGTATCTTTAATGTTTCTTTGTTTATATTGGGGCCTTTGTCAAGGCGGTTAAAATTAAAGATCCCTGGTTGTATGATCAACCCCATTCTGCTTTCAAAACAGATGCTCTAGTGAGCTAAGGGACCATATTAAATGATTTTGTCGTTTATATTAATTATAACAGGAGTAAATAGAAAATAGGAGAAATAGAGACACGTGAGAATTTGACCTAAAACAATATAAGGCTCTTCTACAGGTCGTGCTCCGATTCAGGTAAGTAGTAAGAAAACTGAAACCCACGATCAAAACAGGGGTTGAGCTACAGAATAAAATTCAAGGCCTCGGAACTTGGGCTTAAATGTAAAGGGCAGGGAAACAAGAATGAGAATAGAAGAGACGAGCGCAATGACCCCTCCTAACTTATTCGGAATGGATCGGAGGATAGCATATGCAAATAGGAAATACCACTCCGGTTGAATGTGGGCCGGAGTAACCAGCGGATTGGCGGGACTAAAATTGTCTGGGTCTCCGAGCAGATAGGGGTTAATTAGGGAAAGTGCTACTAGAAGAAACACAAGAATCATAAAGCCCACGGTATCTTTAACAGTGAAGTAAGGGTGAAAGGGGAGCCTATCCACATTGGCGTTAATCCCTAGAGGGTTAATAGAGCCTCTTTAGTGAAGAAACAAAAGCTGGATTATGGTCAAACCGGCAGCTAAAAAGGGAATTAAAAAATAAAAGGTGAAGAAGCGTGTGAGAGTGGGTCTGTCCATGGCAAACCCCCCTCAAAGTCATTGAACTACATCATTCCCGATGTAGGGGACCGCCGATACTAGATTTGTAATTACAGTAGCCCCCCAAAAGGACATCTGTCCCCATGGAAGAACATACCCCAAAAAGGCCGCGGCTATCACTAGGAATAGTAGGGTGATCCCGGTTATTCATGTCTCAAAGTAGTGGAAGGACCCATAGTATATTCCTCGACCAATATGAAAATAAATGCAGATAAAGAATAAAGAGGCGCCATTAGCGTTAATGGTTCGAAGAAGCCATCCATAATTAACGTCTCGACAAATGTGGGCAACTCTAGAGAATGCTAGATCAACTCTTGCAGTGTAATGTATAGCTAGAAAAAGGCCAGTGACGATTTGAATGATTAGACAGAGTCCTAATAGGGATCCGAAGTTTCATCAAATAGAAATATTGGCCGGGACAGGTAGGTCCACTAGAGCAGAATTAACAATTTTCAGGGTAGGTTGGGTCTTACGTAAAGATAACATTTTAGTAGCCAAGGCCTGATGGGCCTAAATTATGGATCGAAGGGGTTTTTTATTGATATTCAAAAAATCGATAACCAGCAAGAGAGCTAAAAATAAATAAACTACTACGAAGCAATAGGTGATGAGAGCGACATCTCCGATACTAAAGTTGATAGCCATGTAGTCAGTGGGGCGCTGGTGGCCCAGTGAAGTGCTGGCTAGCATCTCGCTGTCAGTTAGGATTAGTAGAAAAATGACAACTGTGGGTAGCGTTCAGAGAAAAGAGGTTAATCTAATATTAAACTTTTCGTTAGCACTCAGGGAGGAGACGTAAATAAACATTACAAGGATTCCTCCTAAGAAAATTAAAAAGAGAATTAAGGAAATTCACAGAGACATATTTTTTAAAGAGATGCAAATTAAGAGAGTTTGGGCAAAGAGGGATATAATAAAGGCGAGCGGGTGATTGAGCAGGAGTATCAGTATAGAAATAACAACAATAAATCTTAGCACATCAAAAGGTAGTTTAATAAAAATATTAACTTTGGAAGTTAAAGATGTTCATTACTCTTTTGAAGACTGAGAGATTTCTCTAAATTCGGTTTACAAGAAAAAGATTATTTTTTAATTAAACGTTCAATTTTAATAATTTATTTATCAAGTCACTGATGGTGATTAATATTTTATTAAAGAAGCAAACACCTCTTAGTGACTATACTTAGACTAGAATTACTTATCCTTCTACTATTAATACTTCTCATGTGTATTCAAATCTCATAAGAATAATAAACGCATTTACTTTCCTGAGAATTACAGTATGTGAAGGAGCTTTAGGGCTGTCGGTCTAAGTGTCTTTAGTGCGATCATCTGGTTCAGACCAAGTGCAGTTTTTAAATGAGTAAGTGATTTTTTACTTCAGGTTTAGCATATCTAATACTTACTTATAGATTGATGTTTGACTTTCATCTAGGGTGGGGAACCATCCTTCTGACTTTGAGTTCATGGGTGTTCTTTTTGATAATCATTAGACTCAAGCCTAACTGGCCTCTAACTTATAGAGTTATTTTATTGAGCCTCTTCATTCTTTTATGGTTGACCTTCACTGCCCAGTCCTTTATCGGGTTTTACATTTTTTATTGTATGCTCTTTAATTCCCACAGTTATTCTAATTCTAGGTTGATGCTATCAACCTTAGCTTCTCCATGAGTCTTAGTACTGTATGATTTATACAATACTCTCCTCTCGACCACTTCTCTAGGTAATTTTCACCCATACTCGTAGTTATTAATAATCTCTTCTGCCCTTTTGAGGGGATTTTAGAGATAGCACAATTTTCTCGCTAGTAATTCTGTCATTCTTGGTCAAGCTTCCTATTTATTTTACTCATATTTGACTCCCCAGGGCTCATGTGGAGGCACCTGTTAGTGGGTATATGGTGCTAGCTGCTATTCTTTTGAAATTAGGTGGCTATGGTCTTTATTTAGTTCAAGTGTTAAATATACACAGTGAAACCACAGTAATAAGAATTTGCATGTTAGGGGGAATTTACAGCTGTTTAATCTGTCTCCGACAATCTGATGTTAAATCTTTAATTGCTTATTCCTCTGTAGCTCATATGTCATTTGTTATTTTAGCTACACTAATATCTGGTTATTACTTTAATATCAGATCAATTTTAATGATGGTTTCTCACGGGATTTGTTCTTCTGGGTTATTTTACTTGAGCTATGTATTTTATACACGCATTTGAAGCCGGAGTTTCTTGTTGACTCGTAGAATAATTTCACTCTTACCATACCTATGTTTTTGGTGACTCGGTCTTAGATTTTTTAACATGGGACTCCCTCCGTCGGCCAATTTTTTTTCTGAGATATATTTCTTTATGTGAGTTTTCATTTTTTTATTGTTGATATGTATCCGCTAAGGAATTTTTTTTTTCTTATCATAATTCAACTTCATTTAACTTTAATATAGCACCATCCAACGGGAGAGTAATTATATTTAAATCTTGTTAGATTATAGCTTTCGAGAATATCTAATCAGAAGAGCTCATTTTATTCCCTTATTGGGAATCATTTTTCTTTACTGTTATAGTTTAAAAGAATATTAGTTTGTGGAGCTAAAGGAGAGCATTTCTGACAGTATTGTTATACTTTGTATTAGGTTATATGTTATTAAGCATTAGAGCGGTGGCTATATGTTGTTCATATGCATTATTCACATTAGATGAGGTCTATTTATTCAAGATATCTCTATTGTATTTAGATTACCAAGTGTGTTCAGACTGATTAGGTATATCATTTATTTTTTTAGTGCTCCTTATTTCTTCTCAAGTATTAATTTACTCTTCCTATTATATGAACGAGGAGGTTTTTACAGGTCGTTTTATATACATATTGTTAGGATTCATTTTATACATGATTTTGCTAATTTTTTCATCGGATGGACTGAGATTAATACTAGGTTGGGATGGGCTCGGTATTACTTCTTAACTTCTAATTATATTTTACAAAAATTATGCTTCCTCTTCCAGAGGAATAATCACAATCCTAAGAAACAGGGTATGAAATGTATTAATTTTATGATCATTGGGTTTAATATTCTATTCAAAAAGTTGGGATTATGTATTTTTGAGATACTTTTCTTCATCAATCATAGTTTTCTTTATTGTGTCTTCTTTTACCAAGAGAGCTCAGCTCCCTTTTTCTGCATGACTACCTGCAGCCATGGCAGCCCCTACACCCGTCTCCTCGTTGGTTCATTCCTCTACATTAGTAACCGCTGGGATCTATTTAATAATCCGTCTATCACCTTCGTTCGAGAGAGGGGGGTGTTTTTTGCTTATCCTCGCAGGAGCCGTGACTTCATTTTTTTTGGGACTGGCTGCATTTGGGGAGAATGATTTAAAACGAGTAATCGCATTATCTACGCTAATATACGCTATCTACGCTAATATCTACGCATTATCTACGCTAATATAGATATAAGATAATCACGAAAATTTTTTCCAGTAATATGTTCCCTAGAAAGATGACATGGATCGTAATGGAACTATCCTTTTCACCAGGCTCTTTTAGTCTGTGGTTTATAGCCTGGCTTCGTTTTTTTTTTCTGTCAGCAGGCTTTGATTACTAGTCTCTTATCGTCTTTAGCGAAACAAAAGATTACTAGTTTCATTCAAGTCAGGTAATTTTTCGTCTTATCGTGTATATATGTCAACAATAGGCATGTACAGCTTTTTCCTTAATTTTTCGCTCATCTTTCAACATGTACAAGAGCCACATTATAGTTATATTCATAAATAAAACCAAAAACATAAACCACTACATTACTGAAAATGTATCCCCTGCATAATTTAGTTGGGAACAAATTAGCATTGATCAAGGCCGTATCCAGGGAGGTGATTCTGGGTTTGAGTCCCTCCCCCTTGAAATTTTGTTCGACTCGTGAAAAAAGTAACAACAATTTATATAAACGATTTTGTATGTCTTTTGTAAAGTGTTTTTGTGAGTTTAGTGAGTTTAAACTTGGGAGTTTAAAATTTCATAATGTGGAAGATGGGTGGAATAATTTTAGAAAAATAATTTGTGAAGTTGCTGAAGGTGTATTAGGGAAGAAAGCTAGAACTGCAGCTAAGAATATTTATGAAAAAGCTTTATGTTTAATAGAAAGGAGAAAGGACTTATACAAGAATTATCTGAGTGATAGATCGCATGAAAACAAAAGGAATGTAAAGAAAGTGGAGAAAGCATTGAAATATGAACTAAGGATGTGTGAAATGGAGGCAATGGATAAAATTGCCGAGGATTTAGAAGATGCAGCTAGACGGCATAATAGTAAAATATTGTACTGGCACGTTAACAAATTGAGAGGTAGTAGTCAACCCGGACTTGTCCTAGTTAAAGATAGGAATGGGGTGGCAATTAGCAATAAGGAAAAAGCTAAAGCGAGATGGACCGAACATTTTGAGAATTTGCTTAACCGAGATAGAGTTGCAGGAAAAAATATAGAGGAAAATGAAAAAGTTAGTGATACCTTGGATGTGAAGGAAGATCTGTTTTGTGAAGAGGAATTAGCAACAGTACTAAAAGGATTAAAGAATAATAAGGCTCCAGGTACTGATACGGTAGTAAATGATTTTCTTAAATATGGTGGCTCTGAGGTTAGAAATAAGTTATTGAAGATTATGTATATGATTTTTGAAAAAGGGGAAGTACCTAACGATTTTAGGAAAACCTTAATTAAGCCACTTTATCAGAAAGGTGATAAAAATGAGTGTGGTAATTATCGAGGCATTAGTCTGGTCTCTGTAGGTAGCAAATTGCTTTGTAATATTGTACTTTTTAGACTAAGAGATGCCGTAGACAAAGTTTCAAGAGAAGAGCAGTGCGGTTTTAGAAAAGGTAGAGGATGTATTGACCAAATTTTCACTCTTAGGTTAATAATTGAGAAGTGCCTAAGTTTTCAGACACCTTTGGTCCTTAGTTTTATAGATTATGAGCAAGCGTTCGATTCTGTTGATAGAGGAGCTTTAGTAAAGGTTTTATCCTTGTATGGTATACCAGACAAATACATTGTCTGCTATGTACATGCATGATTAGTGCTATGTACGAGAATAACACTGCTGCGGTTAAGGTAGGAAATGAGGTTAGCAGCTGGTTTTGTATTAAATCAGGAGTTAAGCAGAGTTGTGTTCTTTCTCCCTTTATATGGATTATTTTGATGGACTTTGTTTTAAGGAGCACGGGAAAGGCAATGGGAGACCACGGAATCAAATGGGGAGGAAAAAGTCTCCTGGACTTGGATTATTTTGATGATTTAAGCATTCTAGATGAAAGTGTGAGCAAAATGAATAAACTTTTAGAGGTTTTGCGAGTTCAGGATGCTAGTATTGGTTTGAAAATTAATGTTAGGAAGATTAAATCACAAAGGCTAGGAATAAGTAAAGAAAAGAACATGACGTTGAGTGAGAAAAATATTGATAAGGAGGATAGCTTCACTTAAATTGGCAGTGTTCTAAGTAAAGAGGGTGAGATCTGTGAAGATGTTAAAAGTACAATATCGAATGCTGGGGATGTTTTTTCACAGTAAAAAAATGTTTGGAATAATAGGAAGATAAGTCTGCAAACCAAGATTAGAATCTTAGAAGCTACAGTGATGACAGTGGTCAAATAATGCTCTGAAGCATGGACGCTCAGAAAAGCGGAAGAAAATTTGCTAGATGTTTTCCAGAGAAAATGCTTAAGGATTGTTCTGGATACATGGCTGACTGACCGTATTTCAAAAAATAGGCTATACGAAAAATGTGGTTCAATACCGCTTTCTAGGTCTATAATGAAATAAAGGTTGAGGTGGTTAGGGCATGTTGTGCGGATGAAGGATGACAGATTGACGAAGATTGTTATTTTCGGCCAACCATCTAGGGCTAAACGGAAGGCAGGTCGTCCCCGTCTGGGTTGGGAGGAGGTCATAAAGAAATATTTAAAGGAAATGGGAACTTCGTGGGCGGGTGTAAAAAGAGAGGCTATGGATCGATTGGAGTGGAGGAGGAGCGTGCGTGGCTGTGTTGGCCTCAGGCGGCTTGGTGCTGAGATGAGTTGTTAGTAGTAGTAGTAGTCGTATAAAAATGATTATTTTCACTTGTTGATAGATAGTGTATCATCTATCCTAGGGTAGAACTAAAGTAGATAGGCGACTTAATAAAATAGAATAAGGAATTAATTAAAATAGAGTAAGGGTAACTTACTCTATAATATACTTACTCTTACTCTATAATAGTTTATCAGTTCTGTGAGCCGTTTGAAGGTGATTGAAGACCCCAAAAAGATGATTCAAAGATTTATGACTGACCATGTCCAAAGGACTCACAGGCAATTGGGTAACTGAGATTGTTCATATTATATGAGCTTTGCCTACTGGAAAGCCCACTGGAATTTCCATGGGGATGACCAAGATTTTTGGATTGACTCGTTGGGGGACTGAAGTCGACTGGACTCGCAGGTGAATAAACGAATCGCGCCTAATAGGCCCACTCGCCCATTCTTGGATTGACTCGTGACGGACTATGTCCAATAGACTTGTAGGCGAAACGAGGGACTGAAGTCGTTACTTTAGCTTATTACTCCCTTTTCATTATGTATTCTGTAACCGAAACAGAAAGCTGTTTGCTTATTTTGAAACTCATTAGTAAAATGTAGATAAATAGGAATGTACAGTAGCATTTATTTGAGGGAATAGGCCCAAATTTGCCAAAGCACCAAAATAGTTTTTTTTTTAGTTCTATAAAGCTACGTTAGAAGTTGTAAAATTAAGTATTTAGTTTCCCCTCTTTATATGTATGTTTGGCATATATTAATTCACAATGTTGCACAGCCTGCCATATGAAGTGGCAGTGGCGTAAAGTGGCATATGAGGTGGCATCATGTCTTAATTAAAGTGTTTGCTCGGTTCTCGTTGAAAGATAATTTAGTCCTTCTTTTCTTCTTCAAAATTGAAAAGAAATGTTGAGAGGAATCAAAATAGTGAGAAAAAATCTTTTCCGGCTTGACTAAATAAAAAAGAAAAAAGAAAAATAAGGATGTGAACTAATTTTGAATATGGAAAATTACGGGAAAATCAACATAAACTATAGATAGAAGAAATCACTAAAATTGAGAAATGAAGGCAGATAATCTTTCAGTTCCTTTCAGGTATGACCACGCCCAAGTTGGCCTTGAAATAATGGCTCCATTAGACAAAATACTATCTTCAGAAAGCAGGGCAGCTTATATCCAAGGATGCACTGAACTCCTACGGTCCAAAAGTATGCTGTTATCCCATGAAGGCTCCCTGTCAGAAAAAATATCTGCAGCTGCTGATTGTTGCGAAAGAGCGGCTTCACACTTTAAACTTGTCACTGAGCAAGGACTGATCACCTCCTTTACATTTCATGAAGAATATTTAAAAACAAGAGGACATTTTCTTATTGCTTGTGGCCAGTTGGTTGCTACCCTCAAGACTCTTAGGACTGCTCCCCCTCCCGCCCCTGCCGTTGCAATGGGTGCTGGAGGAACGTATAAAGACGATCTTTTGAAGTGTGGAAGGGCTGCTATTCAGGTAACGTTTAAAAACAAGTATTAAACCGGCGGAATGTGAATTTTTCAGCCCTTTTCAGTGCGTGCCCGGCTGAAACTAATATTTTTTGGGCTTTTCAGATGCCAGGGGGGAGGAAAACGCCTGATTTATTATTAATTTACTGGCAAAATACGTTTAAAATTAATTACAGAATAAATGTTTTTTTGTGTAACTTAGCTCAGAGCATGAACGTCAGAAAAAAAAATCAAGTTGACTCAGAAACTACATTTTTACTACTACTACTACTAACAATTCACTACAGCACCAAGCCGCCTGAGTTGCTACAGCACCAGCACAGCTACGTACGCTCCTCCTTCATCCCAATCTATTCAAAACCTCCCTCTTTACATCCTTCCAAGAAGTTTCCATCTCCCTTAAATCTTTCCGTACGACATCATTACTAGACCATTCATAGGTCTAAGCGATAACTTCAGTGAATTAGTCTTAAGGGGTGACTAGGAGGTGACTAGTGTAAGAGTAATAGAATAGTTTACATTGTTAGGTATTGGGAGAAACTGGGATCTCTACAAGAAGATAGGTTATTAAAGGTAGCATAATAAGAGTGCTTGGTTGACAGGAGAAAAGGTTCTTGGGCTAGCCTAGTAAGATATTGTGAAGAAGAAAGTTGTGAAGAAGCTATGCAGTGGAATAACGGGCAACGCTCTGGGCTAGAAATGGGAATCGGTTTCCAAACAGGCAAGGATTATTTTAGTGAACTAGAAAATCCAAAAATGGTATTGTGATATAACAGCGTCCCCGTACCTCTGTCTGTATGCTAGGATTAAGTAAGTATGAGGGAAGAATTTTGTTTTAAGGCAGGGCTCATAAGGAGGAACCAAAATGTATAAGCACAAGAACCAAAGTGCATAAGAACCAAAGACAGTATAAGCAAAAACTTTACCGTTTGGTGATGGGAAAAAGTGTCTGGGAAAGGTGATACCGGAGTTAGGTCCTTGCTTTTGCCCAGTGTGCTTAATGAGGATTTGAATTAATTCATTTTTCTGTTTTTTGTGAAGAATTAATTAGTGTGGGGGGATTTTCCAGTTAGGAATGCGTTGATATAATATTAAATGATGTAAGTTTTATTGGGATTAAGATATTGGCAAGTTTTTGGGCACAGGAATGATACATAGGGATCATTTTCGTAATTTATTTGCAATTTGATCTGGATTTAATGGTGTGTATTTGTTTTTGATTTATATAGTGTTATATTTTCTGTATTAACCATGGTCTATAAAGGATTTTAGTGGTAATAAATATCATTTAATTCTTCCATCCCATTCGGGGAGGGCCTACCTTTCCTTTGGCCCTAAGTGGTTGGTTGACAAGGAAGATATTTGGTAATCAGTTATCATTCATCCGTAGAACGGGGTCTAGCGGTCTCAACCTTTTTCTCATTATAGCCCTAAAATGTGGGATTGGACCACATTATTTTACAGCTTACTGTTTGATATATGATCAGTCAGTCGGGTATCAAAAACAATCAGTTGGCAATTTCTATGGAAAACATCTAGGAAAATTCTCTGTCTTTCGTAGCGCACACGGTTCAGAACCATACTTGATCGAATTAGTCTGTACTTGTATTTTGTAATTTGCTCTGGTCATAAAAAGTTTCTTCCAATTTTAAAAACCATCTTTATTTTGAATCTTTTTCTTGCCCCACTTATTTTTTTTATTATTCAAAAATAGACCATAATATTGAAAATATACAAAATCCTTTTCTAATTCATATTTTAAATTCTTCTTCTTTTCTTTCCTTTATTCAGTGGTATTTGGTCCTCCTTTCTGCGTTTCCTCTTCGTTTTTGTTTTCTTAATGATGGGTTGCTGATACTTCATGGAATGGATAGGATCAAACCGGTTATTGTTTGCTTTTCGTACCCCCAAAAAAAAATCCTGTTTCTTCTTTTTTTGAGCTAAGACTCCCTGCTTATTTGTAATCTAATTCGTCACTATTTCTCTATTATTTCTTCACTTTACTACCTATCTATCTTACCTCTTACTCGACATTCCAGTAGGTTTCCATTTTATAATACCTCATGCATATTTTTTTCTCTCCTAATACATTTTATCTTCCTTTTTCATAAAAACTTTTTTTCGATCATACGATTCTCCATCCATTAATTTACCATGCAACAATTTCAAAATTCTCATTCTAGCTACCCACGGCGACAAAGAGCTGCTCCCATTCATTAGGCCTATAACATATAGCAGTAAAATACAAATTTACAATGCATAGACGTAAATTTTTGTACTTTAAAATACATTCACTTTTCTTAGAACACTTTAACACACTTTTCACTAGATTTACATACATAAAAAAATTAAAAATATAACACCATTTTTTTAATACATCACATTTCAACACAATCTACTCTCGCTGGGCCTTGCGTTATTGGGTAGCTACAACAATCCTAAAAAAATTCCCTAATATCAAATATTTCACAATCCATGCGAATCGTATCCCCCTCAAGATATAAAAAAGTCCACTAATATAAAATAAATTCCAAACAATCATTAAGAAAAATTACAGAAAATCTAAAATCCATAATCTAAAAATTCATAAAAATTCTATACTATTTCTACATTCCCTAAAAATATATTCAATCTTTTGTTTTTCCATTTCTTGAGTTTAAGTGCTTTTTCTGTGATTTCATCACTCTATAGCATTTTTTTATCAATAAATTTATATTTATAAAAGCCTTTTTTTTTACAACACATCTTTGCCCACCAAGACACAAAAACTAATCCCTTCTACTTTATACCAAACACGTTCTCAATTTTCTTACACTTCATAATCCTTATCCTATTCCACTCTTTTTCCACACGATTTATCACATCATAATCTTCCTTCTGTTTTTCTTTTCACTTCGTGTAATAACAACAAAGCGATATTATGTACACTCTTGCCCTCACATAAGCCTCCTTATCTAATTATAGGTACAAAGCTTTTTCCAAATTAACTTCATCTTTTTTACTTGTAACACACTCTAATGAATTCTTCGGTCCTGCTACATTTGTTTCTTGTTTTTCACATTCTAACATTACGTGACATTGAGTTTCTAGTTTTTTTTCGCATTGCTTACAAAGTCCATTGCTACCACTTATATTCATCTTTACTATTGACTTTTGTGGGTAACGATTTATGCATAAAAAAAAACATATGTTCTTTAACTTTTGGCGGCATCAGGCAACTTTCTAGTAGTATGAAACTTTTGTCATTCTCTTCTTCACTATAACTACCATTTTCAATTATTTTTAGTAGAGGAAGCTGCTTCTTCTTTTCATAATATTCCTTAAGTTTTTCTTTGTCAATTTTCCCACTTATCTCAAGCGACATTCCTAATTTTTCTATTTCGTAAATTCCTCCAAATGCTTGATTATATTTTGGATGATATTTCTTTTCTTTTCTTTTCCATGTTTCATACCAAGCACTTGTTGGTGATTATTTTTTCCTCATCCCTTGTTCCAACACTGTCCTAATGAAAAGTTCTTTCATCTTACATTCCACATGTATGACCTGAAGACCTCCATGATTTCTATTTATGAATATATTGTCTGTTTTCAATTTAGGTGGATATTTTTCATTCCATATGTCCTGGTAAATTGCACTCACAATCTGCTTTAGATGTGTCTTTTTGGATTGTGAAACAAATGACAAATACCATAAAACTGGGCAAGCATAAGTATTCACATACTGGGCCTTCTGGTGAACAGTCAGACTTCTTCCATATCCTTGTCTAAGGGCATTTTTGAATTTCGATATTGTATTTGTCCAATTTTCACTTTCTGTTCGGCTCCAACTTCTTCGAAAAAACATACCCAATATTATAATTTTTTCTTTCTCGGGATCCCCTCACACACGTCTTCTACTTCGTCTCCCAACGATAGTATTTCACACTTATTTCTATTGAGCTGTAACTTGAAGATGTCACAATATTCAACTATGCACTGAACGGCCACTTGGAAATCATCTTCAGTTTCTGTGTACGTTGTCAGATCATCTACAAAACTGTTTAACTTCATTGCCACATTTTCTATTATAATGCCATTTATTTCCTTTTCTAGATATTTAAGTAACGGGTCAAAATATAGTTCAAACAGTAAAAGACTCAGCGGGCATCCTTGGCGCACTCCAGTGTCTACTTCAAATTCTCCCCTAACATCGCTATTCACACAAATTACCTGTACTATTTTTTCAATTATCCTGTTTATCCATTTTATAAATGTCTCGTAGAAACCGTAATAATTCATGATCCATACTAGAATTTTTTTTTCTTATTTTACCGAAGGCCTTTTTAATATCATAACTCGTTATCCTGTACTTTATTTTCTTTTTTACTTTCGACTTCCTTCTTTTATTATTACGTCCCTTATATTAGCCCATACATCTGCTGTTTTACTGTTTCCTATTTCTCCTCTTTGGTTTACACATAGTATGGATGGTAGCTCCTTTTTTAGACGGTTTGCTAATACTATAGAGATAATTCTGTAATCGCAATCTATGATATTAACTGGCCTCCAGTTGTTGAGGTCTTCAGGGCTACCTTTTTTCGGCATTAATTTCATCATCCCTAAACACTGTATCTTAATATAATCGTAATTTAGTAACTCATTAATAATATCCGCCAGATATTCGGTAATTTTTTCGACATGTGCCTTATCAAATTCGTAGGACATTCCATCAAGCCCTGGTGTTTTATTGTTATCCGTCTCCATTATAGCTTTTTTTTTTATTTCTTCTTTTGTTATTTTCGCCGTTAGTATATTATTTTCTTCCTCTGTCACTTGATTATATTCAATCTTCCGAAAGAATTCGTCCACTCTCTCCTTTTCTTTTTCTGTCTCTCTTGTAAATACATTCTTGAAGAAGGATATCACTTCTTCCATGATATCTTCCATTTTCTCCTTTTTCTTTGTTTCCCCATTTTCTTTTTAACTCTTTTAAGATGCCCCACTTATTAATGATATAATTCAAGTAAGTCCCATAATTACCTGAAATTGTTGATTTTCTTAAATGATCAGAAAAACAAATGTAGGTCCTTTTTTTATTTAATTTCGAAGATCTTCATCTCTTAAGATTTATCTTACCAGGGAAATAATATTTCACTAAAATATTTACGCCTTGTTTTCATCAATTGTGAATTTATATATTTTTTTTCTTCGTCCTCTTGGTATAAATCAAATTCTAACTTTTTTTATTGTAAAATTACTGTTCGATATTCCGGATTAACAGTTTTAGACTGACTACAAAGATGCTTTTTTTATTTTTTTTGACTGCACAATGCAAAATTTGGTTTTTATGGCATCGGACAAATGACGTATACAAAATTTCAAAGTCTAGCGAGTGACCTTGTTCTTAGATAATTTCGGAGACCACACTGCCTTTCCATGACGATAAAATAACAGTTCATAATAGGGATAAAATCCTTTTTTTATAGACAGTGTATAATAAATTTCACAAAAAATACCAGATATTTCGGTCACACATACAGTGACCGTCATCAGTAGTAAAACTAAACTAAAACAATTTAAAACAAAAGCTTATATAAGAAATAAAATAAAACTACATATTGTTTAAATCTCTAATTCTTTTCAAAGCAAAGGCGGAAGCTAGCCTCTTTGACCTTCTTGGATTCGGTTCATTAGCGTTCAATGATATAACATTTTGACAAAGGTCAACCACATTGGGTGAATTGAACTTTGTCAGATTTTAATAAATTATCATAGATAGAGTTCAGCCCATATTCACCTGTATCCCGATTCAAAGCAATATTCTTGAATAAGATTTTCTTTATTTCAAGAGTTTCACGAAAATTTTGCTATAATTTACCCCGATCCCTAGAAATCAAAGAGACATTCTCGAACAAAATAAAACGGCCTGGAAAATTAAAAATATGTTTTGAAAGGGCTGAATTAAAATCTTAAGACTTAGAATCTTGCTTTAAAGCCGAAGAAATAGAATCTTTATGTTGTAATAATCTCATTTCCAAACTCTGGTTAGTACGTCCCACATATGAGCTTACGCAAGTATATGGGATCGGATAAACCCCACTTTGTTGCCCCAATGAAGTTAGATCCTTCCCAGAATTTAAAAAACTACTCAAAGTATAATTACTCTTTAAAGCTACCCTTAAACCATTGCTTTGTAAAATTCTTTTAAGTTTTTCACTAAGCCCAGGTACCTATGGCAAGGATCTAAAAACCTCCTTCTCCCGAGTTGTCTCCAAGACTTCTTTAGAAATCTCTAGAAACCTTTTTCTTCTTTTTGAAATTAAATAAAAAAAACAAGTTTTTTTAACTGAAAGTAAGGAGCGACATTAAAACTTAAAACGAACAGAAATTGTTCCGTATATGAAAGGGGCTTTCCCCTCCTCAACGTCTCGCTCTTTACGCTAAAGTTTGACTCTGTCTCACAACTTTAATTTTTAAAACAATAAAAACTTTAGCGTAAAGAGCGAGGCGTTGAGGAGGGGAAAGCCCCTTTCATATACGGAATAATTTTTGTTCGTTTTACTTATAATATTTTCGAACATGCTGAACACAATGGCTATCTAAAAATTTTGATCAGGTGACTTTGGGAAAACAATGAGCGTGGGAGGGGGCCTAGTTGCCCTCCATTTTTTTTGGTCACTTAAAAATGGCACTAGAACTTTTAATTTCCATTCCAATGAGCCCTCCCACGATATTCTAGGACCACTGGGTCGATACGATCACCCCTGGGAAAAATAAAAATAAACACGCACCCTTAATCTTTCTTCTGGCAAAAATGCAAAATTCCACATTTTTGTAGATAGAAGCTTGAAACCTCTACAGTAGGGTTCTCTGATACGCGGAATATGATGGTGTGATTTTCATTAAGGTTCTATAACTTTTAGGGGGTCTTTCCCCCTTTTTTCGAAAATCAGCCAAATTTCCTCAGGCGCGTAACTTTTGATGGGTAGTATTAAACTTGATGAAACTTATATATTTGAACTCAGCATTAACATCTGATTCTTGTGATGTATCTATTTGTATCAAAATACCGTTTTCTAGAGTTTCGGTTACCATTGAGCCGGGTCCCAATAACCAATACTATATGTTAACATTGGGTAAAGTTAATAACTTTCAGCCCTCCTCCTGGGGGCTTCGAGGGATTGAGTAATCCTAAAAGACATAGTTATAATATTTACGACCATGATGAACAAAATGGCTATCTCAAAATTTTGTTCGGGTGACTTTGGGAAAAAAATGAGCGTGGGAGGGGCCTAGTTGCCCTCCACTTTTTGTGTCACTTAAAAAGGGACTAGAACTTTTAATTTCCGTTCCAATGAGCCATCCCACGATATTCTAGGACCACTGGGTCGATACGATCACCCCTGGGAAAAAGAAAAAAAAACAAAACAAAAAACAAATAAACACGCATCCGTGATCTTTCTTCTGGCAAAAAATGGAAAATTCCACATTTTTGTAGATAGGGGCTTGAAACCTGTACGGTAGGGTTTTCTGATACGGTGAATATGATGGTGTGATTTTCATCAAGGTTCTATAGCTCGTTGGGGGTTTTTCCCGTTTTTTTCGAAAGTTAGCCAAATTTTCTCAGGAGCATAACGTTTGATAGGTAAGATTAAGCTTGATAAAACTTATATATTTGAAATCAGAATTAAAATCTGATTATTTTGATGTATCTATAGGTATCAAAATTCCGTTTTTTAGAATTTCAATTACTATTGAGCCGGGTCGCTCCTTACATACAGTTCGTTACCACGAACTGTTTGAAAAGTCTGGTTAATTAACCATTCTGGATACATGTTGCTTATTAGTATTTTCCTTAGAAAAGACAACTTCTCCTCTACAAATTTTGGAGAGCAAATACTAAAGATCCGATCAGTTAAAGGAAAGACCAAACCAATTTTTACTTGGCGAGCGTGATCGGAACTATAAGACAAAAATCTATTGTTATTTGTCGGTTTTCTCTAAATCTTAAAATCCAGATTTTTTTCATTTTTTAAAAGAAATACATCAAGAAAAGAAGTTTCCCATTCTCTTCTAATTCAACAGTAAACTTTAAACCCCCCCCCCAAACAATTAAGATGTTCCAAAAATCCTTTTAATTCCTCCTCCCCATAATCCCATACTGAAATAATGTCATCCATATACCGGCCCCAGAAAATATGTTTTAAAAGACATGAATCTAACGCAATTGTTTCAATATTCTCCACAAAAATATTAGCTAATAAAGGGGATAAAGGAGCCCCCATAGGTAAACCATTTGTTTTTTCGAAATACTCCCCTCTAAATCGAAAAAAAATAAGCGAACTTATTGCACAACCTTACTAAATACATAATTACAGAAACTTCCAAATCTGTTTTGCCACTAATCAAATCCAAATTTCTTAACAGCCTTCGTCTTTCTTAATACCTTCGTCAATTCTTGGACCAAGTGTGATTAATTTTTCATCAAGAACTTTAACGATACAAGAACAATCAGTGCTTGAAAAGGATCCGAAATTTTGTTTTAAACCGGATAAAGTCCCCGTGGAAGACATTATCTCTTCAATAGAAACATCTTTGCATAAAAACGAAAATCTAATAAAAGATGTTAGCTTAGTAAGAGCTTCTACCGTGAAAACTCTATCTAATTTTGTATTGAAACTGGAATTTCCTAGTACGACCATCAAAGACATAATAATTCTAAAAAACTTGAAAAAGGAATGCTCAATTACCATTACAGGAGCAGATAAGAGTAAAACTTTAGTTGTCATAAATACTGAGGACTACGAATCAAAATTAAGACATACAAGAAGCTATCGTATAATCCAACAGACTCTTTTACAAATAAGTTTAAGAACGAATTGAAGTGCTTAAAGGATGAAGGAAAAATTACACCTCAACTTTATTACAAATGCCTGCCACGCAGTTCGTTGTGCCCTAAATTACATGGACTTCCCAAAATTCATAAGCCTAACCTACCATTACGACCAATTGTGTCAAGTACAAGGTCACCAACATGTGTTTTGAGCAATTGGTTAGTGTCAATCTGTAAACCACTTTTGTCTACACAAATTTCGTATATTAAGAATTTCTTCGAATTTGGTTGAAAAACTGAAAAAAGTAGAAATTTCTTCGAATTCTTTGCTTTCGAGCTTCGACATTGTATCAATGTACACAAATATTGATGTAGAAACAGCCGAAACTCTTCTAGAAGGAAAGCTGTTAAGAAATTTGGATTTGATTAGTGGCAAAACAAATTTGGAAGTTTCTGTAATTTTGGTATTTAGTGAGGTTGTGCAATAAGTTCTCTTATTTTTTTCAATTTAGAGGGGAGTATTTCGAACAAATAAATGGTTTACCTATGGGGGCCCCTTTATCCCCTTTATTAGCTAATATTTTTGTGGAGAATATTGAAACAATTGCGTTAGATTCATGTCTTTTAAAACATATTTTCTGGGGCCGGTATATGGACGACATTATTTCAGTATGGGATTATGGGGAGGAAGAATTAAAAGGATTTTTGGAACATCTTAATTGTTTGGGGGGGGGGGGAATTTAAAGTTTACTGTTGAATAGGAAGAGAATGGGAAACATCCTTTTCTTGATGTTTTTCTTTTGAAAAATCAAAATAGTCTGGATTTTAAAATTTACAGAAAACCGACAAATAACAATAGATTGTCTTATAGTTCCGGTCACGCTCGCCAAGTAAAAATTGGTTTGATCATTTCTTTAACTGATCGGATCTTTAGTATTTGCTCTCCAAAATTTGTTGAGGAGGAGTTGTCTTTTCTAAGGAAAATACTAATAAGCAACATGTATCCCGAATGGTTAATTAACCAGACTTTTTCAAAAAGAAGAAAAAGGTTTCTAGAGATTTCTAAGGAAGTCTTGGAGAAAACTCGGGAGAAGGATGTTTTTTGTTCCTTACCATATGTACCCGGGGTAAGTAAAAAACTTAAAAGAATTTTACAAAGCAATGGTCTAAGGGTAGGTTTAAAGAGTAATATACTTTGGGTAGTTTTCTAAATTCTGGGAAGGATCTAACTTCATTGGGGCAACAAAGTAGGGTTTATCAGATCCCATGTATTTGCGGAAGCTCATATGTGGGACGTACTAACCAGAGTTGGGAAATCAGATTATTACAACATAAATATTCTATTTCTTCAGCTTTAAAGGAATGTTCTAAGTCTGAAGATTTTACTTCACCCCTTTCAGAACATATTTTCAATTTTCCAGACCATTTTATTTTGTTTTAGAACGTCTATTTGATTTCTAGGGATCGGGTTTTAAAGCAAAATTTTCGTGAAACTCTTGAAATAAAGAAAATCTTATTCAAGAATATTACTTTGAATCGGGATACAGGTGAATATGGGCTGATATCTATCTATGATAATTTATTAAAATCTGACAGAGTAAACTTCAATTAACCCAATGTAGTTGACCTTTGTCCAAATGTTATATCATTGAACGCTAATGAACCGAATCCAAGAGGCTAGCTTCCGCCTTTGCTTTGAAAAGAATTAGAGATTTAAACAATATGTAGTTTTATTTGATTTCGTACATAAACTTATGTTTTAAATTGTTTTAGTTTAGTTTTACTATTGATGACGGTCACTGTATATGTTACCGAAATATCTGGTATTTTTTGTGAAATTTATTATACACTGTCTATTAAAAAGGATTTTATCTCTATTTTGAACTGTTATTTTATCCTTAATGACCTTGTTCTTGGTTGGAACGGGAAAGTGGCAGCTTTCAAATAATCTTCTAAAATAAGAATGTCTGCTGCAAGTTTCAACTGAACCTCATTTAGTAGCCAATCTTTCTTCAGTGTTCCGTGATATTCTTTTTCGTCTTGTTCTGTGACATAATTTCGTACGGTCGCTCGTAAATTTTCTTCCTTTCCCTGATCTTCAGCTATTGCTGCTTTGACTTCTTTTTCAAGCTGTTTGAGTTTGTCTTTCTTTTTCAGTATTTCTTCACTCTCTAATGAAACATCTTGGGACGCAATTCTGGCATTTAAGAGTGCTTGATACGTTCGTGGTAATACAGTCTTGGCAACCTTTGTAAACTCTACCGTATGGAGTGTTGGATGCCAATAAGTGTGTTTGGCATTAGCAGCTCCAGCTTTTCCGTAATTATACTGGGCCACAAAACCTTTCCGAACGAGCTGGGCAATCCTTCGGTTCACACCTGACTTTGAAAGGATCATCTTTTCGTACAGAGTTTCTTGGCTAACCGAGCCATGTTCTTCAATTGCTCCGAACAACCGCAGAGAATACTTTCCTGGTGTGACAACAGCGCCTCGTGGAAAGGGTTTTTGTTTCATCTGCTGTATATATTCCCTCGATTGCTCCTTCAACCTATTGAACAAAACCATCTCCAGCAAGAATTTATAAATATGGATCTACAGATTCCGGTTTTGGCACACAATGTCGTTGTTGAGCTTGGGATACTACTTCATCCCTCTTCAAATTCATTAATTGTCCTTTCTGTGCCAGGTCATCTACAAGGTTGAAAAATAACCCTAGTACTTCTGCTGCATTCGAGTGAATTGATGACTGGGAAGTATCTTGGGCTAAATTATTTCTAAGGTGTTGGCCCAGTTTTTTTGTTTGTTTTCTTAGATTGATAGTCCACAGCTTCTTCCGATTAGGCAGCTCTGGCTGCTTGGCATCCTCTTCCGATAAATCTTTTGCTATTATTCGCTGCTTTTCAGGACTAATTGAAGATAATGAATCAGAAGCTGCTCATTGTTCTGGTGAATCAAATGGTTCAACTGGGATGATATATTTTTCCACTACTATTTCAGTAAAACTATCCAAAACTTCTTGAACTAATGCATCTGTCTTCCCAACTTTTAAGTAGGAAATAGCATGAAATATAGCTGATGATGCAGAGTCGCGACCTTGTAGATGACCTTGTAGATGTAGATGTAGATGATAGTAAATAGCTCTTGCAAGATGACTCCATGGACTTTACCCCTCTATATCTATTAGTCGTCAAAACTTTGGAAATAAAGCTATAAGCAAAATTTCTTCTTCGTTTAAGAGAAATTGCAATACTTTAGGGTTTCTTTCTGATTTCACTGCTATTAAAAGTTGATGCTGATAAAACATTGCCAAACACTGGCTTTGCTCCTCTGGATAAAGTTTTAAGGTTCTGGCATTCTCTGTAAGATTCTTAAAATGTGAGTATGGGTTTCTAAACAAACATAATACTATTTTTACGACTTGAGTACGAAATATTTCTTTTAGTACTGTTCTGCAGAGAATTTTCTTTTCATACGTCATATCCTTTCTCTCTCAATTTCTACTTGCAATAAAATAATAAAACATAAGCTTGACTTCTAAAATGATTAAAATGAAACAGTTTTGCTTTCTGTTTCTTTTTGTTTTAGTACATGAACAATCTATTCGTCTACTTCAGAACGATCGAATGAAATTTTTTTGGCATTAACTCGTAAGCTATCTTGATTTATGCAAATCTGGCAGTGTTAAAGCTCAGGAACCCTGTACAGGAAAGGAATTACGCATAGTGTCATTACGTCATCCGTTGAAATAAGGGCCACTGGTTCGATACTATCACCCCTGGGGAACAAAAACGTATTTTTCGTTTTGACGTATCTAGGTCATTTTCACTTAATAAAGGAGCTTCAGTACAACATAAATGAGGTCTCGAAAGTAGGTGAACGAACAGGTTTGGCAATAAGCACGCAGAAGACCAATATAATTATGTAAATAAAATACCTGTTGAGCCTCTGATAGTTAAAGCAAATAAAATTGAAGATGCTGAGATGTTTAGATATCTTGGGAGTTTAGTGAGCACCGATGGAAGCTCTGAGGGTGAAATTGCCACACGTATCGCATGCGTAGGAAGCGCCTTTGATAAGCTAAGAAACACGTGGAGATATGTTAAGGAACATGTGCCACTTTCTGTTTGGAGGGAAATTTGAGGTTATTAAATAATAACGTCCTTTCATTGCTATTGCATGGTTCTGAAAAATGAGTGCTGACAAAATAGCTACACAAAAGAATCCAAATTTTTGAAAATAATTGTGTTCAACGAATTCTTGGAATCAACTGGACGGACAAATCGCCAACTCATTCATTAGAAAAAAGACTAAAGAGCCGATTGTTGTTGATAAAATCATAAGAAGTTGGTGGCGATATTGGAAACAAATGGTTATGTAGCAATAAAAGTTTCATGGCCGTCCTAATAGCGGTAATGAAGATTGATCGCGTCAAGTCTAAAATTATACCTTGAAACTGCGAACTTACACCTTATAAGTTCTCCGATAGCGCCGCTTATAGTGCCAAAGATTGTGCCATCGAGCCCTGCGCCAAAACGATGGGGAGTGAAGTAAATTTATAACCGCGCCACCCTCAATTATTGAGAGAAAATAATATGTGTAGCCATATAAATGTGACCTCTTTTCTTCGAGCAATCTGAAGATCAGATTCCCTGGGAACGTCCTTGGAGATTTTGCGAACTAATTACCTGCTACTAGGCTAGATGCAGACATGTAAAGTGAAATAAACACAGGTAAAAAACATTAGATTTATTGGGACTTACATATTTAGGTGCACAGCATTGAGTCACTTCAAACGACAATAATGGTGACAGAGGTACAACAATCAAAGAATTGTTACGGTCGTACGACGAGTAATTCTGGCTAAGCGGTCCTGATTCTCAAATACGAATCTCTTCAAAAAGCACTTTTACCCCACTACCAAACGCAGTTCTTTCGTCCTGCACTGTAAGGACTGGCTCGCAATTGGCTCACGTGGCCCAAGGAGGCGAACCCTCGTCCAATAATACGTCTTAAATATTTTTGATGATTCAAACGTTCACACGGCTCTTATAGTTTTGGGGAGGGACTTTTGTTTTCCTTATCGCGAATCCGTAATATTTCTCTTTATTTTCATTGTTTATTAGATTCATACTGGCGCTATGCCGCGCCATTGCGGCATCTTGTGGCGTCACGTTGGGTTTTACTATGTTTTTCCATAATTCCCCTATTTTCTTGATTTCGTTTGACCTGTACTGTCGCATATCTCCTATTTTTATTTTCGCAGATTCAATACCCTTAATTTTTAAATTTACTTCATCTCTGCAATGTCCTTCAGAATAATTGGACAAGTTTCTGATTATTTCTTTTCCTCCTTGCGAGACATGAGTTTCAAAAGATTGCGACATTATACCGTCAGAAATTTTGTTTACTGTTACGTTGTCTTCGTAACCTCTGTTACGATTTCTTAAGGTAGAAATTTCTTCCCCCAGTTTAGCTGGGTATACAAGCCTCTCATTTGTTACGTCTAATAGTATTCTATTGGACCTTAAAAAATTTGCGCCTATGATTGCTTCAAATGGAAAGTTATCACATATTATAAAATTTGTCTGGAAGATCCTATTGTCCCTTTTTACGTTTAGGCAAATTAAACCTTTTGTATCCAATTTATAGCCTGTCACACCCGTTAAACTGGCATTACTGGGGTTCCTCTGTTGACTAATAGGCAGAGGCAACATATTAAATACGCAAGAGTTTATGATACTAATCGTTGCACCAGAGTCAATCAAAGCCTTAAAATAAACATTTTCTACACAAAAATCATTAAATACTGGTAACTTGTTATTTATATCACTACAAGACGGCACTACCATTGTTTTGGACCTATTAAATATTCCGGGCACCCTCTGGGTCCAATTTATATTTCTGATGGGCCTGAAACATTTCCCTGAGGATTTATTTCATGTGTCGGTGCCTGTAATAGATATTCGGGCATATGAGGTTCCGTAGGCATATCTAATTGATTTATATTTGTCTGCCTTCGCCATATATTATTATGGTAACTTGGATGTCCTTTGTCAGTGCCGATTGCTGGTGCTGACTGCCAATACCATTGGCTTGCAAATTTTGCATGTCCCGCCGGGAATTTTTCATGACTTCTATAAAGCATTCTCGCATTATATTGGCTTTGTTGATTATTTGGGGTTTCAAATCGGTAATTAATTTGTCTATTAGGGGGAGGGTTATACAAATTTGGTTGGTACGTGTTGTAGGGTACTGCTTGGCGCAATCTTCCCTTATAGCCTAGCGCACCAGCGGCACTAAAATTTTTTCTTCCGAACAAATGGTTGCCATAATTTTGCATACTACCGTCAGCAATTCTTTGTATGCGATTGGGGACATAACGGCACTCTCTCGCGATATGTCCAACACGATTAAAAATATAGCACCTTTTTATTGTAGGGTTATTTCCGTAATTATATTGTTTGACAGGCTGAAAACGTACTGTTTTTTGCCTAGCGGGTTCTTGCGTTTTATTTGTTTGTGGTACTGGGAAGTTATCCCTTGAAAAGAAATTGGGGGATGCATGATCGCCCTTGAAGTTTATGTTCGCATTTGAATCGCCTAGGCTATTTATTTTTGCTTTACTATGATTTGCGACCATCGGATCGACTTCAATCAATCGCTCTACCTCCTGAACTGCGAGATCCAACGTCTGAACATTTTTGGATATTACCACCCTATATAGTTTTGGGGGTAGCCCTAGCAAAAAGGTATTTTGCATGACTTTTCATACAGTTGCCCGAACCACTTCCGTATTTTGCCTCTACAGAAATGCGTATATTATCAAGATATTCTCTTATATTTTGTGAAAAGTCAAAGCTCACCGTTCCGTGTTTAAATTTATTCATGGAACTGGTTTCTATAAATCTATCTTTAAATGCTTTTAACAATTTATCAACTGTATTTATTGGCAAGTTGGCGTTATTGCCTATGGTATGTTCAATCTGTTTTAGAAAGGTTAAGGCCTGGCCTTTTAATCGTAGTAGGAGCATGTCTTTTAACGCTCCTAGGTCTGTTTTTGTTAGTTGTACAAACTGGGACAATTGGATATTGAATTCGTCAATATCTGATTGACCATTGTACTCTGGGATAAACATCGCTATTTCTATATTTTTCG
Source organism: Artemia sp. Qi Xiang Cuo (assembly GCF_049724085.1). Taxonomy (NCBI): domain Eukaryota; kingdom Metazoa; phylum Arthropoda; class Branchiopoda; order Anostraca; family Artemiidae; genus Artemia; species Artemia sp. Qi Xiang Cuo. The sequence continues at coordinate 5,184,334 of NC_142808.1, read as the reverse complement.
CGACTATCTTTTGCACTATTAATAAGTCATTAAGGTTCTCCGCCATTTTTTTGGAATCAATTCAAGATAAATTTATTTTTTTCACTTAACCTATTTTGGGGAAGGCTATTATCTCCTATGAGATGTCCAAAGGGTTTCCCAGTTGTAGCTTAGTGGCAATAGGCCTAATCACTTTACTTATATGTCTGTATCTCTCCAATAATTAAATTCAAATCACAAAGTTTTATAGCGTAATTAGTTCGAAAGTTTTCCTCCAATTTCCAACCTTGTCATTTGTAGCAATAAAATTTTTATGGCCGTCCTAATAGCGGTAAAGAAGATTGATCGCGTCAAGTCTAAAATTATACCTTAAAACTGTGAACTTACACCTTATAAGTTCTCCGATAGCGCCGCTTATAGCGCTAAAGATTGTGTCATCGAGCCCTGCGCCACAACTATGGGGAGTGAAGTAAATTTATAACCGCGCCACCCTCAATTATTGAGAGAAAATAATATATATAGCCATATAAATGTGACCTCTTTTCTTCGAGCGATATGAAGATCAGATTCCCTGGGAACGTCTTTGGAGATTTTGCGAACTAATTACCTGCTACTAGGCTAGATACAGACACGTAAAGTGAAATAAACATAGGTAAAAAACAAGATTTATCGGGACTTACATATTTAGGTGCACAGCAGTGAGTCACTTCAAACGACAATAATGGTGACAGAGGTACAACAGTCAAAGAATTGTTACGGTCGTATGCCGAGTAATTCTGTCTAAGCGGTCCTGATTCTCAAATACGAATCTCTTCAAAAAGCACTTTTACCCCACTACCAAACGCAGTTCTTTCGTCCTGCGCTGTAAGGACTGGCCCGCAATTGGCTCACGTGGCCCAAGGTTGCGAGCCCTCGTTCAATAATAGGTCTTAAATGTTTTTGATGATTCAAACGTTCACATGGCTCTTATAGTTTAAACTTCCTCAGAAATATTGTGCGTATCATCTTTTTTGTTACTAATTATCTTAGCAAAATTCAAACCGACTAGCGTCGTTGTTTGACTGAAGCTAGAATGCAATTTCTCTTTTTGCTGATTAAGAATTTAGACTCTTGGAAGTGGTATTTGAACTCAATTAGGGGACGTTTAATTTCTGTCCGAATCATCTTTATAAGGAAAGAATCTTTGTATTTTAAATATATCGCATTTTGCTCACGGTACAGTTAGAATGTGCAGCAATGGCGTTTGTCCCATGATGATTGGTGTTGGACTCCTCCTGGAGTTTGACGGCGTGGACGACAGGAGGCTACACTTGAATGATGCCTTGAAAAAGATGCAACACTCTCAAGAACATCCCTTGATCATCTTTGGCTGAAAAAGCAGGAGAGGTCATCCTGGAGAGGCATCGTTTGTGCCTTATGCACCAAATAGCATGGGAAGTCCTAAGTCTAAGTAAAATTATTTTCTCAGGCCAGAAATTGTTAGCATGCCAATTTTCAGAAAATATCATCTAGCCTTTTCTGAGAATATATATATACTTTGTTTTGAAAAATATTTTGCTTTAGCTCTTTAGCTGAAATGAAAATTGCGTCACAGAATTAATTTAGTATCAGAAATAAAGGATTATTTTTCACCATCGAGAATAGCTTTAGTAAATTATTCCGTGGTAAATTATTTAAACTTTTTATTAGGAAAGCCATATTAGGAAAGCAATGGAAAGCCTTTTTATTAGGAAAGCCATGGAATCTAGTAACTGGCACAAATCAATCAGATGTATCTTTGAATCTAAAACGTGATTTGTATTGTTTTTTCCTATTTCTCCTTGATCGTTTTTTTATGTTTAATGGGACAAGTAAAAGAAGAATGACCAATTAAACTATTTAGGGATTCAACCACGACCTGAGACATCTCCAATTAATCTCCAAAATAAACACTATTCCTTCGTTCAGCCAAGAAGAATAAGCTCTACCAAGAGCGTGGATCCCCTAGTCTTCACTTTTACGTACTTAATTATTTTTCTCTTTTTTGGTTAAGCTAAGTCCAGATTTTCTAAAATTGAATGCTTAGATCCTATGAAGAACAAATGCAATTGTTAAAACGTTGAATACGCTAATAATTTTTTTCTGTATTAATTTTTTTTTTGCCTGGAAAATTTTAAATAAATTATGTTAGTTATTTCCCCCACATACTGTAAAAAGTAGTTCTTACAGTTTCTTGTAATTGAAATCTTTTCAGTAATCTTGATTATTATGTTTTTCTTTTTTTTTCTTTTTTTTATATTATTATAAATAAAAATTTACAGATCGACATAAGAATGTGTTTCCAGTAAAGTGCAAATAGTGGTCTGGTTTTCACAATGCAAAGAGGCGTTAGCCACACACCTATTCGCTACAGTTTCTGTTTGTTTTCAGTTTAATCTCATTATTTTTTGTAATTACTGTTCCTTTTTTAGTTTCACCTATTCATTGAAAGTGATATAGGATCAGTTTATACTTGAGTTACAATTCGACTTTATTGTCTCAGGTTTACTGTATTTCTTTTCTTTCAAAACTTCTTGTGTGGTAAAAATGGTTTTTAATCAGTGACAAAAAACAGTAAGACAGTTGTGGTGAAAGGGTAGTCTGCAAAAAGCAGGTGTTTTGTTTTATAATTTACTTGAATTTTTATCAGTTAGTAACATTTTCTTAAGACAATGACCATAAAAACATAAGTAAAGTTCGCTTAGGTTTTGTTATGGCATTCGCAAACATTTGCTTAGTGAATGTTTTGGCGCTGTGACTAATAGCCCTTTTCATCGACAAATAGTAGAACGCAGAGACAAGTAAGAATCTAACTCATCGAGAAGACTCTTTGGTGAAATCGGGGTGAGCTAAAAACCACTGAAATAATTGAGAATTCGGAAAAAAATCTTGGTTTCATTATCTCATAAAGGTTCAGCTAAGACTGACAAAAAGGTTTACAGAAAACAAATGTTGTTGTGTGTACAAAAATACATTTGTATTTTACAAAACACAAATGTTTTTACTTTTATAACATTAATAAATCAAATAATATTAACATTTTGATTACTAAATATCAGTATATGTATATTAAACTGACAATGCACATTCATTTGTATTTTTTCAGTAAAGTGATAATTTTGTTCTGGCCTTGGGAAGGCATTGGGGTTTTGAGCCCAAATCATGTTAATTTCTGCTCGTTTTGAGTTTGACTCGGTTATTTATTGTAATTTCTGTTCGTTCTAGGTTTCATTTATTTATTGATGCTGATTTGTGGTAGTTTCACGCTTAGTAGATTATTTGATTTTATTTTTGCTCATTTTTGGTTTAATGGAGTTCTTTACTTTTCGTTGAAAAACTTGTTTTGTGGAAAAAGTTTTTTTAAATTAATTTCTGTTTGTTTGACATTGACATAGTCTTTTCGGGGAAAAAGAAAATAATACTTTAAATCTTTTCGTTTTTTAAAAGACTTTATAGTTTGGCCTGCTATTTGTGTGGCGGAGAATATTTTTTAACAACATACACCCTTTTAAAAATCTGGACACAAATAGTAGTGTTTAAGTTAGTTTCATACCTCCTCTAGTTGACCTGAAATGGAAAACTTGATATCATTCGCAAAAAAATCTGTTTTCTTTCTTTGATAAGCTTGGATACACTTACGCTATTTTGATTTGGTTAAATTTTAAGAGCAGAAGTAGCCCCGAAAGTTTGAACATAATACACTGAGTCGTTTTTGGGATACTGCTGAGATGCCTTCTTGGGAATTAGCATTAACACAGTTAATTTCAATTTAATCTTCACTAATTTTTGACGGTGGGCTTGGGAGTGGGATTAGTTACCCTACAATCACTTTCGACTATTAAAAAGGGCATCAGCCCTTTCTATTTTCAATTAAATGAGCCCTTTTCGAGGTTCCTACGACAACTCCTTAGATACGAAGGGCCCTGGCCTAAACAAAAAAAAATGAAAAAAAATAAAAATAATACATTGCACCCACATCGATCTTTACTGTAAAAATGTCAAGCCTTCCAATTACTTTCGACTATTAAAAACGGCACTAGGCCTTTCTATTTCCAATCGAATGACCGATTTTGAGTTTCTACGACAACGCTTTCTATAAATACCTTATTTTCCCCCAGGGCATAAATTACAACCCTTACCCTAAGGGCTCTGAGGGGGGTTGTCATCCTCAAAGACCTAACTCGCAGAACTCAACTACGTTAAACAAAATGGCTATCTCAAAATTTCGATTGGATGCGCTTGGGAAAATAGTAGGCGTGAGAGGGGCGTTAGTTGCTCGCCAATCACTTTCGACTATTAAAAAGGGCACTGGTCCTCTGAATTTCCAATTGAATGAGCCTCTTTTGAAGTTTTTACGACAACGCTATCTATAAAAACCTTATATGCCCCCAGGGCATAACTTACAACCTTTGCCCTGGGGGCTCTCGGGGGTTTGTCATCCTCAACTACATAATTTCCAGAACTTTCAACTACGTGGAACAAAATGGCTATATGTAAACTTTGATTGAATGTGTTTGGGGAAATGTTCAGCGTGAGAGGGGGGTTAATTACTCTCAACTCACTTCTGACTATTAAAAAGGGCATTAGCCCTTTCAATTTTCAATCAAATGAGCCCTTTTTGAAATTTCTGCAACAACTTTCTATTTAAACCTTATATGCCCCCAGGGCATAACTTACAACCCTTGCACTGAGGGCTCTGAGGGGGTTATCATCCTAAAAGACCTAATTTCCAGAACTTTCAACTACGTTGAACAAAATAGATATCTCAAAATTTTGATTGGATATGTTTGGGAAAATGGTGGGCGTGAGAGGGGGGTTAGTTGCCCTTCACTCACTTTCGACTATTAAAATGGCCACTAGCCATTTCAATTTCCAATCGAATGAGCCCTTTTTGAAGTTTCTGCCACATCGCTTTCTGTAAAAACCATATATGGCCCCAGGACATAAATTACAACCCTTGCCCTGTGGGCTTTGGGGGGGAGGGGTTGTCATCCTTACAGACCTAATTTCCAAAACTTTCAACTACGTTGAATAAATGCCTATCTAAAAGTTTTGATTGGATGTGTTTGGGGAAAAGGTGGGCCATAGAGGGGGGTTAGTTGCCCTCAAATCACGTTCAACCATTAAAAAGGGCATTAGCCCTTTGAATTTTCTATCGAATGAGCCCCTTTTCAAGTTTCTACAACAAAGATTTCAATAAAAACCTAATATGCCCCCAGGGCATAACTTATAACCCTTGTCCTGAAGACTGTGGGGAAGTGTCCTGCTCATAGGTATAATTTCCAGAATTTTTAACTACGTTGAACAAAATGACTATCTCAAAATTTTGATTGGATGTGTTTGGGGAATGTTGGAAGTTGAAGGGGTGTTAGTTGCCTTCTAATCACTTTCGAATATTAAAAATGGCACTAGCCCTTTGAATTTCCAATCAAATGAGCCCTTTTTGAAGTTTTTGCAACAAAGATTTCTATAAAAAAAAACCTTATATGCCCTCAGGGCATAACTTACAACCCTTGTCCTGGGGGCTGTAGCGAACTTTCTACCTAAAAAACATAATTTCTATCTGAAATTCAACTACGCTGAACAAAATGGATATCTCAAAATTTTGATTGGATGTGTTTCAGGAAATGGTGAGCGTGGAAGGGGTGTTAGTTGCCTTCCAATCACTTTCGACTATTAAAAAGGGCACAAGCCACTCCAATTTTAATTGAATGAGTCCTTTTCGAAGTTTCTGTGACAACTTCTTCGATACGAAGTGCCCTCGTCTAAAGGAAAAAATAACAAATAATACATTGTGCCAACATCGTTCTTATATGCCCCCAGGGGCATGTTATCTGTCATCCAGTAACTTTCGACTAATAAAAAGGGCACTAGCCATTCCAACTTTCAATCGAATGAGCCCTTTTCGAAGTTTCTACGACAACTCCTTCGATACGACGTGCCCTGGTATGGAAGAAGAAGAAAACAAAAAATAAATAATACATTGTGCAAACATCGTTCTTTACTTAGGCAGCGCGATTGCGCTGCCTATGATATTTGACCTTTTGTCATCTTGCCTTAAATGTTTTTAATTTATTTACTTTTCATATAATTATTTAATACCTAATTTACTTTTCTATTTGCCAATTCCTAAAGCCACTTTTCATTTAGCTGAAAAACTCTGCTGGAGATTTTCGTCGTGTTGCTGCGCAATATGAAAGCCTATATGAGTCATCTTTTGATGCTGATGCGGATACTCTCAGTCAAATCTTGATGTAAGTATTGAAGAATATCGGAGATTAATCATTGTATTTCCCTTTCGTTTTAGGTTTCTTTTGTTTATTCACATTAATTTCTGTTTTTTTTTCTTAGCTTTTCTTCACAATTTATTTAAATTTCCGTTCTTTTACAAATTGAAGTGTAGCTGACTGACTTCGAGTCAAGCGTAATATAAACAAAACAATATTGAATTATGGAAGGATTTGAAATTAAATTATCATAATTGTCGACAAAACAGCTAGAAAGAAAATACAAAAAATTATCGGGTAGTCCATATTGCGAAAGCTATTAAAATAATGGAACGGGGAGTTTACTGCCAGAGAAATTCATGTTATTCAGGCAGTCCCAGTTGCGACATGAGTATTCTTTTAATATTTCGTCTACGCTGTAAAAGTTTTAAATAACATCTATAGGCCTACTATGCCAAACCGTAATAACTAAACTTAATCGGGAAGTATATGCTTTTTCCTATCTTTAATGTAGTAAAGAGCAATCCACATTTTTTTAGCATCGCTTTCTTATAGGATTATTTAAAATTAATGCAATATTTTGCATCTGTCATTTTGTTAAAGTAAACTGTCTCTGTTTAGTTTATAACTGGTTACAGAAAATGTAGGTTACAGAATAACTGGTTACTGAAACCAGTTTATGATGGCACTACAAGAAATATGATGGAACCACAAGGAATACGCCGCAATTCAAGGGAATGAAGTAATGGAATCACTCAAGCATGACATCATGCCTTGAGAAACAATGTTGCCGCCATTCAAGGGAATGAGGTAGTGGAATCACTCAAGCATGACATCATACCATGAGAAACAATGCTGCTGTCATTCAAGGGAATAAGGTAATATAGTCACTCAAGCAGGACATCATACCATGAGAAACAATGCTTTCGCCATTTGAAGGAATGAGGTAATGGAATCACTCAAGCATGAAATCGTACCATGAGAAACAATGCTGCGGCTATTCAAGGGAATGAGGTAATAGAATCACTCAAGCATGACATCATACCATGAGAAACAATGCTGCCGCCATTCAGGAGAATGAGGTAATGGAATCACTTAAGCATGACATCTTAGCATGAGAAACAATGCTGCCGCTATTCAAGGGAATGAGGTAATGAAATCACTCCAGCATGACATCATACCATGAGAAGCGATGCTGCCGCCATTCAAGGGAATGAGGTAATGGAATCACTCAAGCATGACATCGTACTGTGAGAAACAATGCCGCCGCTATTCAAGGGAATTAGGTAATTGGAATCACTCAAGAATGTGATCATACCATGAGAAACAATGCTGGATGCTATAGGTGAGACCCTCTTAGTATTAGATATATGTCATTTCTGCTTTTTCATATAAATTCTCCTTTTCTTTTTTCCGTTTCTCTTTATCCGCCTGTCAGTCCCTTCAACTCTGCTTTAAATACTTTCGTTAAATGTATTGAACATGCATGTATTTAAGTGTATTTAATGTATGTTTTAAATGTACAAATGTATTTAGTCTAAGTTATGTCTGAACGTTTTACAAGAATGAGGCACATATTTCATAAGGCTTCCAAATCTTTTTTGTTTTTTAAATGTCAGACCGTTCGTTTTCCTTGTGATACTTGAATTGCAAAGTGTTAGATTAAAGTACTGTATTTGAGAGAAAAAACGGGTATAGTTATATAATATAATATAGTTATATAATATAAAATGGGATTTCCGAAAGACTTTGTTTGCCCAAGAATATACGGTCTACCAAAAATACATAAAGTAGGGGTTCCTCTGAGACCTATAGTGTCGATCACTAAATCACCAACGGAAAGGATTGAAAATTGTTCCACTCTTTTATTTAAATTATGCTCGTTTTTTTATCTCTTGAGTTATATAAATGAAAAAGAAGTGGGGTCTAAGAAGTTATTTATGTTATATCAAAGTCGCCATTAGATGTTTTCCCCCAATCAGCAATGTTATTTTTTCTGATCTGTCAAAGTCAACCCTCTTGGTGTACTTCTGCTTATGATGACTCTTATAAGTTAATTTATTTCCTGAATTATCTTGAGAATTAAATGTGAGTTTTCTTATATATTGCGAGAGTCTCTTCCCTTAACACACAGTAGGGTAAGTTGTTTGTCAGAATTTATTGTTTGAACTTGATAGGGGGGGGGGGGGAGGACCTCATCTTCATAGTTGCTTCTCCAGAGGGATAGATGTCTCTTAAATTCATATCTGCAAGGTACTCTCTTAAATGGTTTGATTTCAGTCTCCAAGCCTGGTAGTGATATCCCTGGAGAGAGAAGGTTATCCATCAAAGTATTGGATATCTTACGCCTATATACGGCAAAGCTGCAGGTGTTGACGGCCTGCAACCTAAATTATTGAGGTATGGAACTGCAATCTTAGCTAACACTACTTGAAATCCTGAATCTGATTTTAGAAACTGAGTGTCCACACTGACTTGAAGACAGGGATTACTGTTTAATTTTCAGTGAAGGTTGAACCGTTGACTGCAGTGATTGACGGAATATTACATTATAACTCGTAGGAAGTAAAGTCCTTTGCCAAATACTCCTGAATCCTACTCAGTCAAGATTTGTCGAGATCCTGAGGGACGAGCAACACAGTTTTTTGCCAGACTGATCATTTGGTGACCAGGTGTTCAGTTTAAGAATACCGACAGAAGAATCGAGCGAATGGCAGACAGAAATATTAATAGCGTTTATTGAAGTCTTAAAGACCTTCGATTCTGTGCGTAGAGACTTGTTGCGGAGAACCTTACGTCAGTATGTTCTCCCAGGCAGGATTATTACTATTATTGTGACTTTTTATAATTAAATAAAAAAAAAATTCAACTGAAAGTAAGGAGCAATATTAAAACGAACAGAACTTATGACGTATATGAAGGGGGTTGCCCCCCCTCTTCAACACCTCGCTCTTTACGCTAAAGTTTTTTAGTACTTTTAAAGAAGCTTCTTATTGTCCTAATTAAACGACCATTGTGTTTTAGGAGTCGTTCTTAAAAATTGGGACAAAATTCAAATTTTAGCGTAAAGGTTAGTGAGGAGGGGGTAATCCCCTTCATATACGTAATAATTTCTGTTCTTTTTTAAGTTTTAATGTTTCTCCTTACTTTCAGTTGAAAAAACTTGTTTTTGATTTAATTTCTGATCTTTTTTTAAATAATGTTAGGAAACCTAGCCCCACCTCCACGGAGAAATCCCCCTCCCCAAAGAAATATTCTCTAGATAATTCGATCCCGGTGAAAATTTACCCTCGACAATTACTCTTAACAACTCCACGCGTAAAATTGAGACGGGAAAGATAAAACAAATAAAAAGAATTTTGTACAGGAATACTGGCAAATTCCTCCTGTGTACAATTTCCGTGACAAGGCTGTATCTTCTCTCCTGTGCTCTTCACAGTTCTTATCAATTACGTCCTTTGGGAATATCACTTTTTGCAGGAATTCAGTTGAATGAGAGCCCCACTATCTTTGATATTTTGCTGATGACATTGCTCTCCTTTCTCGTTTTAAGAGAAGACTTAGAACAGAACATGGCAGAACTCTCAAACACAATCGCGTGAGTTGGGTTGTCAGTCAGTACCCCAAGAACGAAACTCATGCGTAACAAATGTCACTGCAACACCGGCCCGATCACTGAACGTTGGTTTCGACGAGCTGTAGGAAGTTGCAAAATTTATGAAGCCTCAAAGATTCTGATGCAAGTCTAAAGCATGAAGTAATTACATGTATTGCTCATACTGGCAATGCTTTTACCAAACTAAGAACTGTCTGGAAAAACTCTGAATACTCTCTGATGTTCAAGTTTTAACTCCTGAATATACTTGTTCCTTGTACGATCATCTCCATACTTATGTACGAATGCAGACATCGGCACTTACAAAACAGCTTTTGAAGCAAATGCAAAACTTGAAAATAACTGCCTCCTCTGCATCCTGGGAATACGTGCACTGACGTAATAACAAACACTTTTGTACGTTAAAAACTGATCAACCATTGATTTTTCATAAAAATCAAACTTAGTAGATGACGGAATTGGGTCCACATGATCTTGACGGCATTGGGTTATAGATTTCCGGTGCCTGGTCCCCCTTGTTATAGGAAGACATGGACGGCAGAAAGCAAAACTTGGCCGATGCCCTGAAAAGGATCATATACTGGCAGGAATATCTTTGAAGGACCTGTGGCCGCTTTTCTTCAGAGGTCGTCGTGGCGAGGTAATGTTGTCGCCTTGTGCGCCAGCTGGCGTAGGAGGAACTAAGTATGAGTAAGTCTGTAAAAGCAGATCTTCGGCAAGTTCTGTTGGTTATCGCGGGCTAATTTCAATGGTACCCAAGCGCGTCATACGATACTATTAGAAGCCACCCTAGCACGTCGAACGGTAACATAACCCCCTCTTTGAAGGTTAATACGGATGGCCTAACGCTTCGTACGATAATAGGCAACTTTTCAAAAGGAATATGTGTTATATCATCTTGTATCTGAAGATGCAGCTGTTTTAACTGCATCTGTAAATAATTGCTTTTTATTTTAATAAATTTTTTTTAGAGGTGACGTTCTAGCGTTGCTATAGTAAAGATCCATAAGGCTTCGATCTTTATTTACGACTCGAATGAAGCACACGTAACATTGCAATTAGAATTGAACAACAATTATGATGGATGTGTCTGGAACTAAATTCCAAATTCTTCCTATTTTTGAATTGGGACTCATCTTTCTGTTTAAAAAGTAATGTTAATATTAATCTTAACATGGAAGAAGTCTCTCTCAGGGATTAGAAGATCACCTAACTAACTAACTTTCTTTTTGGCATACTGACAAATGTTCTTGGTAGCGTAGGTACCATTCTCCTGATTCACTGCCTTCGGCCAGAAGTGTAATGCGTGGCTGGGGGCTAATCATCCGACGCTTAAGGACATCAGCAAAAAGGAAATTATCCCTGGATCTAATATTCGGTCAACTAAATGAAAACATTAAATAGTCAAATATCAATGAAATTAGATAATTAAAACTAAATGACATGGAATTAGTATTAAAGCATTGACTGGATCTCGGCAATTTATGATAAAACTTGCATGCAAAACTTGAAAAATTTTTCTTCAAATTTTCTGTTTTCCTTCAAACTTTACAAAGGAGATTTCGGGCCTTTGTGTCAATATTGTATTTCAATTGCGAGAAAGAACGTCTTGTATCCTTATTTGCTGGAAAGAGCTAGTACGACCAATTAAATGTAAACATTGTAAAGCTATTTTTTTTAGATTCATTCTTTTATTATTGATTTTAATTTTTAGAAACCAACATTACTGTTTAATGTTTGCCAGAGGAATTGAAGGAACAGCACTAAGGACCCATCAGCAAGGCCTCTTTTCTGAGGACGAACTAGCCTTTGATTTTAGGTAACTGTTATTTTAAATTATCTCAGGACTTTTTTGAAGTATATTTTCTGAGAATATGATAGCTTTTGATCTATGAGTCTTTTATGTTAATCTCATAAATATTTTCTGGTCTCTTTAAGGCCTGTTTTCTGAGGATGAACCGACAGTATGTGCACTTCTTCGAAAATTTATTTCAGAAGTGGTTTCTGCCTCTTTAAGGCCTTTATTCAATGAACTTATCTTTGGCTGTCTGTGTGTTTTTTTTGTTAATGTCAAAAAACCAACAAAGAGAAAAATCTCTAAAAAAAACCAAACAAACGAGACTGTGGCCAGTGGAGAGAAAAGGAAAACAACAGAAACAAAACAACGCGGATATTTCGCCTGTATACAAACAAGGCGTCTTCAGCACCAAAGACACACAAAAAAAAAAACCCAATAAAACCACCACCAAAAAAAAACAAAAATTTAAAAACGGCGCAAAAAAATACACGTAGGGAAAATATGATAAAAAATAGTTAATTAAGTGAGGACACCAGAATAACTGAGGAAAAATAAAAAAAACTGTAAATTACTTTAATTATTCAGTTGCGAAATAATCCTTTTGTTAGATATTACTGAAGCAAATCGTTTTGGTCTAACAGGTAAAATAGTCCCCTGGTGATTTTTTTATTTTTCCTCAGTTACTCTGGTGTCCTCACTGAAGTAACTCTATATTATCATTTTTTCCCTTCTTGGATTAGTTTGCGCCGATTGTACATTTTTTTATTTTTTTTTTTGGTGGTGGTTTTATTTGTTTTTAGTTTTATCTTGTTTTTTTTTTTTGTGTTTATTTAGTGCTGAAGACGCCTTGTTTTTATACAGGCGAAATATCCGCGTTGTTTTGTTTCTTTTTTTTTTCTTTTCTCTCCACTGGCCACAGTCTCGTTTGTTTGTTTTTTTAGAGATTTTTATATTTGTTTGTTTTTTTTCATGGCTGGCCGGTTCGGCTTAAGATCTTTCATTCGTCAGTTTGAAGGGCAACAATAATCAGCTTCTGTCAATTATTACTTGTCTTTAGTTAAAAAAACATGCAAATCTATTAAATCAACAAATTTTCTTAAAAAATTGCAAGAAGGAATCAGTGATTCCGAAATCTATTAATATATGTAACCATTTTTGAACTGAAAATGAAACAAAATTAAAAAATAAATTAAGCCTAATAGCTTTAAATCACGTAATTTATGAACAAAAAAAGAGACGTTTTAAACTGTCTAATGACTTAGATTATGTTTAAAACTTTTTAAGAAATAAACTTACATCTGATATTTTTATACGAATTAATGAAATGGCCCTGAGATCTTTTCGCCATGATTTTCATTTGTCCAAGGTTCTTTTGGTTGACAAGTTTAATAAACTTTTGTTTGAGAATTTCCAAGATTCAGATGTTTTTTATCATCGTCATTGTCTTGGTCCAGCAATTAAGAATTTGTCTTCTAAGCCTCTTAATATTCAACAGGAAGCCGTTTTGTTGAAAGGTTCAAAGTTCTGTTTTCCAACACCAGTCTCCTATTCTAAAATAATTTCAAAGGTGGAATCAGGAATTATGGCTTCTATAGATAAGGTTGATACTCCTCAAGAACTCAGAGCTGAGATCGTAAGAAAACTAAACACCTTTAATATGAACTTAATTGCTAAAGACATTTCACAAAAAAATAACATTAAAATCCTTTCTGATTTGAAAAAGGATAAATTACTTACTATCACCAGAGCTGATAAGGGAAACACGATCGTAATTATGAACACTGAAGATTATAATAATCAAATGAATTCCATTATTTTGAACACTATTACATACAAAAAACTTGATTTTGATACTACAGATAAATATGTAAAATCAACAACAAAGGAATTAGAGTTAATGAAAAATAATTTTCACATTACCCCACAGTTTTATAACAAATATTATCCTAGGGGTTGTTTGGCACCCAAGATCAATGGTCTACCTAAGATTCAAAAGACTGGAACCCCCCTCCGCCCTATTGTGTCAACTTGTCTGTCACCTGTTTCAAAATTAGGAAAATGGTTGTCGTGTAGCTTTACGTCCACTTTTGGGAACACAAAAATCATAGTTAAAAAATTCGACTGATCTTACTAATAAATTGCGCAAGTTCACGTTGGAGGAGAGTTCAATTCTTTGCAGTTTTGATGTTGTGTCCATGTATTCAAATTGTGATTTAAAAAGGTGCGATGATATTTTAAAAAGTAAATTAGAAAAACACTTTGATTTAATACAGGATGTGACGTTAGCCAGTCTGGATATTGATGTCATTATGAAACTAATTATGCTGGTAAATGAATTTTCTTTTTATTTTGGTTTTCGAGGGGAGTTTTATAGACAAATTTTTGGGTTACCTATGGGGGCTTCTCTTTCTCCTTTATTGGCAAATCTATTCATAGATGCCATTAAAACCTCCGCTATAAACAGTTTTAGAATCTCCCCTTGCTTCTGGGGTAGGTTCATGGATGATGTGGTCTGCGTTTGGAAACATGGGTTGTACTCCTTAGACCTTTTTTGTAAGCATTTAAATAATTTTGATAATAATATTAAATTTACAGTTGAATTTGAGGATAATAATCAATTACCTTTTCTGGATATTTTATTAATTAAAAGGGATTTCCATTTACTTTTCTCGATTTACAGAAAACCTACGCACAATGATAGGTATTTAAATTTTCATTCTTGCCACCCTATGTCGGTGAAAAGGGGGTTGTAATTTCACTAGTGGATAGAGCCTTTAAAATCTGTTCCCAGGAATTTCTGGATTCAGAATTGTTATACTTGAGGGATATTTTATTTTGTAATAGTTATCCAATTAAGTTCATTGATAAAATAATTGAAAATAGACGGGCCAAACATAGTAGTAGGGTTATTGAGGTTTTTCAGTCTTTAGATTTAGTTGTATCAAAAACCTTCATTTCATTACCATATGTACCTGGTTTGGGGGAGAAACTTTCACGGGTTTTACGTAAATTTGGTATTGATACATGTTTCCAATCGCTGAGGCCAATGAGTAGTTTTTTTTAGTTCTGGTAAGGATTTAACTCGGGGAAATTTAGTAAGTGGGGTGTATAAAATTCCGTGTTCTTGTGGGAAGTTCTATATTGGAAGGACTCACCAACAATTTGTTGAAAGGTTTATTGAACACCGTAATTCAATAGAAAAAACCCTACAATTAAGCAAGCCTCCAGAAACTTTCGTTTCAGCTTTAGCAGAGCATATTTGGCTTCAACCAGACCATTTTGTAAAATTTGATGAAGCCTTGGCTATTTCTAATGATAAGGGGTACACCCAATGGGCCAGGGAAGCCATAGAAATTAAAAAACATATGTTTGCTAACCTTTCCATAAATAGGGACACGGGTAGTTTAAATATTAACCCAATTTATGATAACCTTCTAAAGAGTGAATCAATTGTCAATAAGGGAGTAAAGATTTTAAATAATCACCAGGGGACTATTTTACCTGTTAGACCAAAACGATTTGCTTCAGTAATAGCTAACAAAAGGATTATTTCGCAACTGAATAATTAAAGTAATTTACAGTTTTTTTATTTTTCCTCAGTTACTCTGGTGTCCTCACTGAAGTAACTCTATTTTAGCATCTTTTCCCTACGTGGTTTTGTTTGCGCCGATTGTACATTTTTTTATTTTTTTTTTTGTGGGGGTTTTTTTGGTTTTTAGTTTTATCTTGTTTTTGTTTTTTTTTGTGTCTTTCGTGCTGAAGACGCCTTGTTTGTATACAGGCGAAATATCCGCGTTGTTTTGTTTATGTTGTTTTCCTTTTCTCTCCACAGGCCACAGTCTCGTTTGTTTGTTTTTTTTTAGAGATTTTTCTCTTTTTTGGTTTTTTGTAATTGCTGGCCGGTTCGGCTTAATATCTTTCATTGTTAATGTCAGGAATATTTCTATCTTATTTCAGGTGTTTCTTATCAAATTAAAGCATCTTTTGATCTTAGGCGCTTTAATGTTTAGTATAGGAACAGTTTCTTATCTCCGTGAGAATTTTTCCTAAAAAGTTTCCAGAATCTATGTATTTTCCGAATACTTTCTGGCCTCTTTAAGACAGTATTATTCCAAGGGTGAACTAGTCGTGGATTTTTGGCACTTTTTTAATTTGTTTCAGAAGCAGTGTTTAAGCTCTATTCTAAAGATAGACTAGTCTAAAAACTTTTTCCTATGCTATTATAGCCAGCGCTATTGTGCTGCCTATTTCCGCTGCGCTATTGCGATGCCTATGATAGACTAGTCTTCGATTTTAGGTACGTTTTTATTATTTTTTTCTGGGAATATTTCAAGGCCTCTTTCAGGTGCTGTCTCTGAAGATGGATTTATATTTGATTATGACAGATTGCTTTCCTATATCTATTTCAGTAATTATCTCTGGCCTATTTTTTAAGCATTAACATTTGTTTGATTTCAGAAAAGCGATTTGATTTTAGGTACATTTGAAGGAGTTTTGCGTAACTTGGCTTTTACCGGTCAATATTCAGATATCTTGGGGTGTTTTTTTTTCAGAAATGTGGTTACTAGTTGACAGAGAATCAAAAACTTTTATACTTAAAAATATTTTGCTCTTCTTTTGGAGCTCACTGGTGTTTAATTTTTACATGGTAGCACATTAATTGCTTGTTATCTTGGTCGTGCTTGTTGTTTTAAGAAATAAAATTTAAAATTGTTTATTGGATTCTTTTTTAATTTATCCAAGTTTATATAGCCTATATTAAAAAGCGAGTATTAAAAAGATGTGAAAGGAGGGAAATATATAGACTTAGATGTATTATATTCTTGAGCTAACAAAGTAGTATATACTATGTCTAAAGTCTATGTCTAGCTCTATCTCTAAATATGTTTTCTTTTTTTATTTCTTTTTTGTATCTTTTTGTGTCTTTTTTTGGTACTTGATTATTGTCGGTGATAACGGTGGGCTAATTTCTGTCAAAGATTACTACGCTAATTAATAGGGAGTCTAAAACTGAGAAAAAAATATTATGTTCACCTTTTGGGGATGATCAGTGTTTCGATTTTTATTCTGTAGTGCATTAATTGCTTTTTGTTTTATGCTTCTTGTTTTAAGAACCAAAAATTAAATGTGAAATTGCTTATAAGAATTTGTTGGATTTACTTGTCAGCATCAAAACGTGAATAGAGAATTTACGCTTGGTTTTTTAATTCTGCATTGATTAGGGATTCGCTACCAGAATCTGTAAAAGTGTTGAAATTTGGAGTAATCTTTTTCACTATGAATCTTTTTGCTAATCTAGTCTTATTGCTAATCTTTTTTAGTATATAATCTTTTTAATATAATCCTTTTGCTAATATAGGATTTGCTAATCATTATCACTGATTCGTATTTATATCATTATGTATCTATAGCGATTCATTTTTTTTACAATAATATGCTTTAACTACCTCAATATTTACCTTATTCTATGATTGGGTGTTTTAAAACCCTCGGAGAAAAAAATTCAAAATGATTATTATTATTATTTATTTATTACCCGTCAAAAAAAAAGGTACAAAAGACGGAGTATCCTATGCTAATTAATAGGGAATCTAAAAGTGAGAAAAAATATTATGTTCACCTTTTGGGGATGATCAGTGTTTCGATTATTATTCTGTAGTGCATTAATTGCTTTTTGTATTATGCTTCTTGTTTTAAGAACCAAAAATTAAAATGTTAAATTGCTTATAAGAATTTCTGAATTTACTTGCCAGCATCAAAACGTGAAACTAAAAAAGAAAAAACACAAACAAAAATGAGAGAAAAAAACACATCGAACAGATTACAAAGACGAGAAACAAAAACTTTTAAGAACCAAAAATTAAATGTGAAATTGCTTATAAGAATTTCTGAATTTACTTACCAGCATCAAAACGTGAAACTAAAAAAGAAAAAACACAAAAAAAACACATCGAACAGATTTCAAAGACGAGAAACAAAAACTTTTAAGAACCAAAAATTAAATGTGAAATTGCTTATAAGAATTTCTGAATTTACTTGCCAGCATCAAAACGTGAAACTAAAAAAGAAAAAACACAAACAAAAAAGAAAGAAAAAAACACATCGAACAGATTACAAAGACGAGAAACAAAAACTTTTAAGAACCCAAAATTAAATGTGAAATTGCTTATAAGAATTTCTGAATTTAATTGCCAGCATCAAAACGTGAAACTAAAAAAGAAAAAACACAAACAAAAAAGAAAGAAAAAACACATCGAACAGATTACAAAGACGAGAAACAAAAACTTTTAAGAACCAAAAATTAAATGTGAAATTGCTTATAATAATTTCTGAATTTACTTGCCAGCATCAAAACGTGAAACTAAAAAAGAAAAAATACAAACAAAAAAGAAAGAAAAAAACACATCGAACAGATTACAAAGACGAGAAACAAAAACTTTTAAGAACCAAAAATTAAATGTGAAATTGCTTATAAGAATTTCTGAATTTACTTGCCAGCATCAAAACGTGAAACTAAAAAAGAAAAAACACAAACAAAAAAGAAAGAAAAAACACATCGAACAGATTACAAAGACGAGAAACAAAAACTCAATTATACACTGCACTGCAGGTACGTGACATTTTACTTTTTAAACTCCCAAATACTGAACAAACATAAGCAATATGAGCATCGTTGCATCAAGCCGCAATTGGTAAAAAATTTAACCAAATAGTCATCAGTGAATTAAAAATATACAGTAGATAATCATATCAACTTGTCTAAATATGACAAGAGACGGTAAAACAATTAAACGACACTTTCGTCCGCTGGTCTTGAATTCAGATCACTCTCAATAAATGGTTCATTTACTCCGATATGCATAAATATCAGAAACAAGGGAATTTCAGAAACAATTACAGAAACAGAAATCAACATCAGAAACTAAATATCAGAAACATGAAAAGAATGACGTGTTTAATTTGCAAATAAAAAAGTAAAATCCCAGATATTTTGTGAAAAATGTTCTTAAAAGAAAAGATCAAATAATAAGAAAAAGGATAGGAGTTGGAAAAAATAATGCTTTATCGTTTTTTTAACTTCAAATATGTGTAAACAAATCGTATTTAAAGATTCCAATTTCTCATTTATTTTAGCCCCGATTTGCCCAAGTCACTTCGCCAGTGTTGCCTTGAAGTAAGAAAAGCATATGATACTGGTGTCAAAGTCGGAGATGTTTTGCGAAACCTTGCCAACAAAAAAGATTTACAACCTGTTTCCCATGTTGTAAGTATGTTATAAGATGTTTCACAGGAGAACCGTTTTATGTCGGTCACTCATCTAGATCGTGTTTAAATAGCTTTATGACATTTCTGACCAGATTTGTTCTAGTAGAGAAGTTAAATAAAAGTTCAAATAGGGATATAATTCTTTCAATAGACAGTGATAATGATAACAGTGATAGAAATTCACAAAAAATACCAAATATTTCGGTCACATCATCAGTAAACCGTGACCGTCATCAGTAGTAAAACTTCACAGTAGTAGTAGTAGCAGAAAAACATCAGTAGTAGACGGGCACTGCATATGTGACCGAAATATCTAGTATTTTTGTGAATTTCTATCACTGTTATCATCATCATTGTCTATTAAAAGGATTTTATCCCTATTTGAACTTTTATTTATCGTCATGGAAAGGCAGTGTGGTCTCCGAAATTATTTAAGTAGAAACGTTGTAAGCCTCCAATTTAATTGCTAATAGTTTTTCTATACCTTAATTGAAACCAAGACCTCCGAATAATGTAACTTAGAAAGCAGTTGTCCAAGACCTCCGAATACTGTTGTAAAGCAGTGAGAAAGCAACTTACTAAGTGGCTTTGTCATAAACGCGCGATAGTGGTGATTTCTTGCTGGTGATTTGTGGTAGTTTTACGCTTGGAAGAATGTTTGAGTTTATTTTTGTTCATTTTTGGTATAATGGAAATCTTTACTTTTCTTTGAAAAACTTAGTTTGTGGAAAAGTATTTTTTAAATTAGTTATTACAAGAATCAATAGCCATTTTTACTAAATATTAATTTAATTTTCTATGTATCTTACGTGATTCTGCTAATTTCACCGGAAACAAGTAACTTTACA
Source organism: Artemia sp. Qi Xiang Cuo (assembly GCF_049724085.1). Classification (NCBI taxonomy): domain Eukaryota; kingdom Metazoa; phylum Arthropoda; class Branchiopoda; order Anostraca; family Artemiidae; genus Artemia; species Artemia sp. Qi Xiang Cuo. Next base: position 5,164,582 of record NC_142808.1, on the reverse strand, counting down.
TTTTTTCTTGGATTGCTGCATCAACTCCTTTGTTTTGTGTAAAGCTGCCTACTTCTACCACTCCCGCTAAATCTCTACCCCTATATAAAAATCTTCCCTTCTTTATTTGGCATATCAGTGGGCTATTTTGCTCATTTTCTCAATTATTTCTGATTCTTCAAATTTAAATATGTTTTGAGTTGGTGGGAGCGCTTTACAGAAACCGTTCCATCTTTGTTTTTTTTTTGTATGAGTAAGTGGAGCCCGCGCCTTACTTCCGCTTCGAGAAATTGAAAAAACATAAAAATGAGAACATATCCTATCCACGAGAAAATAAAAAATATCGATATCATACGATTTTCAGCCCATAATGCAATTTGCAATGTCGATATTTTATCTAATTTCATGGACTTCCCGGTATGTATCGATGATACGTCATTCAATATGTGACACGGCTAAGGAAACAAAAACGGTAGGTAATGAAATATCTTGCCCTGCGTGAAATAAATTTCTGCACTCAATTGCACAAATACTATAAGGTGGGAAAGCATGCATGCAAACTCATCAACAAGCAGCAATAATGTCTCTTATTGGATTGCCTAGACTTAAGACGACAGCGGGTAAACTTTTCTGCTTTGCAAATTTTGATATTCCTCTCTTTAATTTTTTTTCTTTCAAAACTAATACAGAATTTAACAATTTGGAATACCTTGATCCCCATCCTGACACTAAACACTAAAGGGTATTAAGGTGGGATTTTCAGGGAATGTTTAGAGGACATTGAACTAAATCACAGCAAAATGTATGCATGCAGGTTGAAGGACGTATCAGCAATGTCCTAGGAACTGCTTAGGGTATTAAGTTGAAACTTTCAGAATATGCTGATCTCGAATGTTGAAAAACGGTGCTATGCTTCTATTGCCACCATCACTACTACGACAATTACTACTATTGAGACTAAAGGTATTGAGGTGAAGCTACCAGGGAATTTTTAGTGGGATGTTGAGCTAACTTAAAACAAACTGTGTTGGTGTAGGTTTTCAAAAGGGTGTACCATCAATCTAGGGCATTGGGTTGAAATTTTCAGGGTTTGTTGAGGAGATATTGTACTAGCCCAAAGGCACTTTAGCATAATATTGGTACTACTACTGCTACAACTGGTACTGCTGCTACTGCTATTGAAACAGTAGCTGAAACTTTCAGGGAATACTGGGGGGGGGAATTGAACTAAATCGAAACTGACTATGTCGATGTAGGATATCGAAAGAGTGTAACAGCTATATCCCTGGAAGAGCTTAATATGTTAGATTTAAGCTTTCAGTACATATTGAGGTGGACGTTGAACAAATCAAAAGGTACTATATGCAAACTTCTACTAGTGTGTCTACTATTATTGCTATTACTACTTCTAAGGCCAGAGTATTTAGGAGAAATGTTCAGGAAATGTTGAGGAGGATGTTGATATAAGAGGCAGAAGCGTAGCTCCAGAATTTTATTGGGGGGAGGGGCAAGAGGAGAATTCCCTTCGGGGAAAGGGGTGTTGAACATTTGTGAAAATCCCGAGCCAAAATGTGTTTTCAAGATACCTGAAAACTTGTTTTGGGAAATCATTTTATTATGGATACTGAACACACAGTGAAAAAAACACCCAATTTGCTTGCTTTAAGTTTTCAATAGCACATTTTTTTCTAGCGGTGGTGAAGATCAGTTACTATTTAGCAAAGACACTGTTTAGTTAAATTCAAAACATTGCATAATACATAATAAACAATAAACATACATTAAACAAACATAAAATACATTAAACAAACAAACATAAAGTTCTGATGCTCGAGTATCAGCAATGAGCTGTTGCAGCTACAGTAGTATAGTGTAAACATGCTTTCGGGTGGGCGGAGGTGAATTTAGTATGCAACCGGATTTTTTTAGCTAGTTTCAACACTAATGTTGCCGTACCTATCCCCCTCCATTTTCCTCGACCCCCACGTCCACCACAGGATGCTCAATCTCATAGTTGAACCAACTGCTATTCTTACAGCCCTGTGTTTCATGTTTTTCAGTTGATTGTGATTTGAAAATGGCGTCTGACTTGTAACCTCCTCCTTGAGCATCAAGAAAAAATCACCCCTTTTTTCTCGTTTTTCTTTATCATAAACGGGCATGGGTAAATTAAAAAAAGATATCTGCTCGAAGTAAAGAACGAAATTGAAACTTAAAACGAACAAAAGTTACTTGATAAATTATAGTTGTTTTTCCAAATTGTTAGGGCAACTGCCACTCCCCCTTGTCCCTTCCAGAAGACGACACTGAAAAGAGGGAAATAATTATATTGGTCGTTCAGTGCCAGAAATAGATCTGAATTCTGATTCTCCCGTTTTTCTTTTCTGAATTTCTTTCGAGTCTGCTATAATGAGCTGTTCAGATATTTTGAAGTTGCCAAAACCCCAAGGCCCCTGCCTTGGGGTTTTGGAAGTTTTTTTGCAATAATAAAATCCCACCTCTAATCCTCTCAGTGACGCTGTGATTTTGAAAATTATTGGATTTTGGTTACCCAAAATTCTTGCGGGCATAAACTCAACTCTGCAGTTAAAAAAATAAAATAAAAATGGATTATTATACATCTTAATTGACTTTCCGTGGTTCAAATAGGATATTAACCTGGAAATAGCGAGAGATCCAATCAACTCTATTAGTCCTGTCAACTCTTAGGGAGATTTGGTCTATATTGGGCGGAGGGGCCCCTCCAAGAGAGCAAAGAATGATGAACCATTCACTCAACGAACAACTGGTTGGCCAGTTGTGACCCTGTTACCGAGGTTTTACCTCCCAAATCTGGAGTCCTTGGGAGACACTCTCTCCCAATCAACTCATATTTCACCAGATCCTTTGTCAATTCGATATCCTGAATTGAAATCGAAGACTGATAGCCTATAGGCTATCAAATTGAACAGTGATGGCTCACGAGTCATCCATACCAAATACTGGTGGCAGCTACAGACTTGGAGAACTCCCAAGATACTGGTAGTGAAAAGAATCCGCGTTTTCCGAAGAGCCGAGTTAATTTAGCCTATACAGTAGCCTACTTTAGCGAACGGTAAAAAATTGCACGGCGAAAAGACGGAATTAGTTAAAATTTTGCAAATTATAATCTGGATGGGCGTAGCCTAGCTAGAAGGAAATAAGATCTTATGAATTTTATAGAACACGTGGCAAATTAACTTGTGAAGACTATCGGCTAATTAAGACATAACAAGTTTTCACGAGAATAGCGGAAGTAAATTTGACCATTTGAGAAAGTACTCTCATATGGATTGAAACAATTATTGTGATTGCTCGAATTTTGAAACAATGGTGGACAGAGAGAAGATTAACACAAGGTCTAGAAAAGAGCAAAACTTAATTGTATTATATATTAAGTCGAGAAAAATTACCGCGGTGAACCTATATGCAATTTCAGCTAAAAGTATCCAAGGGCATCCATCATCAAGTGGAACCCAATACTTTTCAGGGTGTGAAATAGACAATTGTGACCCGTACGAAGGGAACTTTGCAACAAAATCATGAATAGGACGATCACCTGTAAGAACGTTGGAGGGAAAACAGAATAGACTGCATACTCAGAAGGAACTATTTCCAGATAGGGGATACCCAAATAGAGAAATAAAAACGATACAAAAATACTATCAGGAAGGAGCACACCGGGTAATATGAGAGAGCATGAAGTAGAAACAGACGCGGTAATACAGGAAGAAAAATCATTATATGAAAATACGCGGAAACAAGACAAGCTCACCCTCAGATGCTAGGCAAAATGACGGGGAGTTGCCAATCAGAGATAATAGATATACGGAACAAAAAAATATGGAACGAACGGATCCTGAAAGTGAATTGAGAGAATGTAACGGCAGGAGGAATCGAAGTAGACGGATTAGCAGGAGCAGTGTGGGCTCAATTTCTAGCAGGGGGTCACGGAAAAATAATCTTGTAGATATGACACAACATGTATTAATTTTCACGAAGGAAGAAAGAATAGCCAGAGAAGAAAAGGAGGAGAAAGACAGAATTACCAAAGAAAAAAAGGAGGAGGCTGAAAGAATAGTCAGAGTAAAAACTCGTGATTTGTATTCAGATTTTGGCATAGCTCCACTTGATCAAATCATACAAAAACTAAATTTATCGCTTGCTTACTCTGCTTTCCACAATAATCTTCCACCTCAACTCCTAGCCTATTATAATATTAATAATTCGGAAGCCCATTGTCTCCGTTCATCCAATAGAGCCTTTAAAATTCCTAAATGCGTTTCTAGTGCTGCCCAGCAATCTCCCATTTACAAATCTATTATTCAATGTAACAAAATTCCCTCCAGTGTTGAACTAGCCACAAGTTTCTGCAAGTTGTATAAAAATGTAACAAAACTTGTTGGTATAATTTATTATTTCCATTTTTAACAAATTTGCTCTTATTAGCCATGTTTTATTCTTCTATTTTTTTTTTTCTCTTTCAGTGTTACTTTAATTTTTTTTTCTCTTGGTCCTTAACAAGTTATCTTCTAGGATCTTTATTGTTATTAATGTTTGTGTTATGTTTTTATTCGAATAATAAATTGAATTGAAATTGAAATTGAAAAAAGAAGGAGGCTGGTAGAAAAGAAACAGAGACAGATAGAGAGGAAAGAAAAGCATTTATGGAAATGATCGCTGGGAGAAATTCCCAAAGGCCTCGAAGATACAACAGAGTAAATGCATACAATTTACCTCCAACCAATGAAATAAAATGAAGATTTACCTCTACAATTTTGAAAAAAAAATACGATGAATTAAACGAATGGCCGAGAGAGAACTGGGTGACATTAATTTGGTCCTGCCTTAACCACAAAGCACAAGCTGCATTTAAGGCATTACCAATGCTTTACTCAAAGACTTTGAAAGATTAAAGCAAACCAATTTTGAAAAGTTTCAAATCTCCCCCGAGCACTTTCAAAGAAGCTATAGAAGCGAAAAAAAGCGAGACAACGAAACGTACAAAGAATACGGGTAAAAATTAAAAAAAATGGGTATAAAATGGCTAGATTTAGAGAATTATACAATGTTAGAAGACCCTGAGGAAATAAAAGAAAAGCTCACGGAAGTGATAGAAAAAACAGTAATGGAATAGTTTTTAGAAAATACCTATCCAAATATGAGAACGTACTTAAAACAGAAAATCCCCGAACGATTGAAGAAATGACGGAAATAGCGGATAGGCACACTGAAATTAGGAAAGAGGCATTCCAGCCTAGAACAAAACTAGGAGGTGGCAAAAGGGACGAATATGTTAGCCCCAAGGAATCCAGTAGAAACTGTGGTTTTTTACCACTGTTTCTACTGGATGCCTTGGGACTACCAGCTGTTTAATCTCTAACACTGCCAGTCAAGGACCCACAATAAAGAAAGATCGCTAGAAAATAGTTACAGGGCTTCAACGAGCTAAAGAAGGTTTGAATATGGAATCTAGGGCAGAAACAATTGCTGAAAACGAATATCTGGTGGAGCATTCAAAATTCCTTGCGCCAATGGCAAAAAGGGTGTATCTGCAGAAATAGCAAGAAAACAAAGATTGAGTATTTTTGTTTATTCTGGGGAACTTTTTTGAGCACTTTATCTGGTAGAATTTTTCCGCATGCGTGCATTTTCAGATCCAATTCCACTAATGAGGGATTTCAAGAATAGAGGGGAGTATTATCTCTCCACTCCACTTTTTAGATATAGCTTGCCTTAATTTGCACTTGCAAGCATTTACGAGTTCCTCAACTGATCGACATTAGCGTGAAAAAGCTATATTCTGTGCAATACTAATATTTTTGCCAGTTCTCTCCTCTCCTCCAGCCTAACTCCCACGATGTGACCCAGATCTTTCCACGTTCGGACACCCTATTTGCGCTACACTTATGCACCTAGCGGAAATTTTACGGGAGTGCTACCTAGCAACGTGATCTCATTGTACGAACGTCATTGTCATCACTTTGTTTATAATCGGAGATTATAATCAGTGTGAAAAGGTGACCAAGCTCGTTTACGCTTGTGCTGCTATAGAAGCGAAAAAAAGCGAGACAACGAAACGTACAAAGAATACGGGTAAAAATTAAAAAAAAATGGGTATAAAATGGCTAGATTTAGAGAATTATACAATGTTAGAAGACCCTGAGGAAATAAAAGAAAAGCTCACGGAAGTGATAGAAAAAACAGTAATGGAATAGTTTTTAGAAAATGCCTATCCAAATATGAGAACGTACTTAAAACAGAAAATCCCCGAACGATTGAAGAAATGACGGAAATAGCGGATAGGCACACTGAAATTAGGAAAGAGGCATTCCAGCCTAGAACAAAACTAGGAGGTGGCAATAGGGACGAATATGTTAGCCCCAAGGAACCCAGTAGAAACTGTGGTTTTTTACCACTGTTTCTACTGGATGCCTTGGGACTACCAGCTGTTTAATCTCTAACACTGCCAGTCAAGGACCCACAATAAAGAAAGATCGCTAGAAAATAGTTACAGGGCTTCAACGAGCTAAAGAAGGTTTGAATATGGAATCTAGGGCAGAAACAATTGCTGAAAACGAATATCTGGTGGAGCATTCAAAATTCCTTGCGCCAATGGCAAAAAGGGTGTATCTGCAGAAATAGCAAAAAAAAACAAAGATTGAGTATTTTTGTTTATTCTGGGGAACTTTTTTGAGCACTTTATCTGGTAGAATTTTTCTGCATGCGTGCATTTTCAGATCCAATTCCACTAATGAGGGATTTCAAGAATAGAGGGGAGTATTATCTCTCCACTCCACTTTTTAGATTTAGCTTGCCTTAATTTGCACTTGCAAGCATTTACGAGTTCCTCAACTGATCGACATTAGCGTGAAAAAGCTATATTCTGTGCAATACTAATATTTTTGCCAGTTCTCTCCCCTCCTCCACCCTAACTCCCACGATGTGACCCAGTGCTTTCCACGTTCGGACACCCTATTTGCGCTACACTTTGTACACCTAGCGGAAGTTTTACGGTAGCGCTACCTAGCAACGTGATCTCATTGCACGAACGTCATTGTCATCACTTTGTTCATAATCGAAGATTATATTCAGTGTGAAAAGGTGACCAAGCTCGTTTACGCTTGTGCTGCCGAATCATACTGTTGAATCGACCATAATTCTTGATTCGAAAAGAAATGCTGGTCTGGTTGGTGTTACAACAAGTGAACTAGCAGACGCAAAGTGGAAAGCAGACGCATTGCCTTTTGCTGCCTCAGTTTTGTCTGCTTTGAATGATCTTATTAATAAGATTGAGTTTGATTCTCCGCATCACGAAGATAGCTCGAAATTTATCGAAAAGTAGATAATCCTTGTAAAAACGGTCGTGTCTGTATTGCACTGTCATACAGAATCATTTACTGCAACTGAAGAAATCCTTATGAATGTGATAACTAATGAGCAGACCAGTACATCGGTTGCGAATTCTTTACCTGCAGCTGAGGAACGAGGAGTTGCAGCTGTAGCAAAGTATGTCAAAGGGGATGAAAAACCCTTTTCAAAAGTTTAAGTAACCCCAATGGATGTTGCTTCAAGAAAATCGAGATCAAAAATGAATGCCGTTGGACAAAGCGCCGTTTTTTCAGAACTTATGACAGTGAATAGAATCCTGTGTGGGATAGATTCCACCACTAACAGTGGACTGAAACAGCCTAAAATATTCTGAGCGTTGAACTCGTTTCATATGCTCCTTCAATTTTTGAACTCAGGGGTTCTACGTTGGCGCTTCGAAGTGGTGTTAAGTCTACCGTACTAGACTTTCTGAGAGAGGCCAGTGGCTTGCCTGAATGGCCGGAAAAAAGGGTGAGATTGTGGTTGTTAGAGGAATTCATGTGAATAATGTTGATCAAAAAGAAGAATTTTATTATAAAGGTGAAAAAGTGAAAGAGAGCGAAAATTTTTAATATTTGGGAGTAACACTTTCAGCAAAAGGAGGATTGAAAAATCATGTATAAGAGCTTATTAAGGGAGGGAAAGCAGTTTCAGCTGCCATTTTACGTAATTCAAGGCTTTCAAGTATAAAAGATCTAAAAATGCATAAATATGTTTTAATTCTAAAGTTTTACCTACTATCCATTACGGAGCTGAACTTTGGGGGCATGACCCGGCAGCACAATTGGAATCAATTCAGCTGCAACACTTTAAAAGATTAATTGGTCTTCACGTAACGACCCACAATCAGGCAATAAATGGTGACCTAGGTATATTTTCGCTGAGAATGAGTAGATTAGCACAGATGATCCGGTACTGGCTAAAAGTTCAAAGTCTGCCAGAAGATAGGTTAGCAAAAGCAGCTTATGTGGAGATGCTACGGTCAAAACGTAAAAGATCGTGACTGTATCAAATAAAAAATGGTTTAGATGGACTAGGATTATCTTATATTTGGAATGAGGGGCTTGGACCCTCAGATCAGGATGAACCCATATTTTTGGCTAAGATTATAGAAAGAATAGAAGACCAGGAAGTCTAAATGTGGACCTAGGCAGGTAAAACATCTTAGACATGGAAGTTTTATTCCCAAGTAAAAGAGATATTTGGATTTGAATATTATTTTAAACTAGGATTATCGGGGGAGACATTAAGGACTTGATTTTGGATCTGAGCGAATTGCCTGCCACTAAAAAATAGAAAAAGAATATTTGAAAGAAAAAGGATGGCCCCAGATGGAGATGCGGATTACTCTTGCCCCAGATGTAACCTAGGTATTGAGGATGTGGCCTATGTTCTCGCCGAGTGCCAGCAACTTTCTCTTTTAAGGGGAAAGTATTTTGAGGGTGGTAACTGGGAGTTCCCGGGGATCCTGCAGACGACCGTAAAAAGGACAATCAGGCAGTTATGTAAATATGTAAATGAAGCGTTGACATGAGTGAAACTTGATATTTATGTTATTCTTCTTGTAGAGTGTATTTAAGAATACTGTGCTGTATGGCCTGTTTTTTGGCTTATAATAAATTATTATTATTATTATTATTCCTATATAAAACCCTAACTTTGATGAGGAACGTTGCTTGTATGGGCGTGAAGCCTTTGCTATCGACTTCATGCCACTGTTTCGCCAAAGGCCACCAGGTAAACATGAAACCGTCGAAACCTATGCCATGCGGTTGCTTATAGCCGTTTTGAAAGGGATACCTAAAACAGGAGGTGAAATTCATATCGCGGGTGACAGGTATGACGGACTGTAAGGTCACACTAGTCCAAATAGTGGCATTATATCTCTGAAGGACTGCAGTGGGTGCCACCAGTTACGTGGCCACTGCTCGACAGTCTACTCCTTCTCGACGAGCTCAAAAATTGGAAACTGGACAAAGATTGTTGGAAATACAAAGAGCAAAGTAAATTTGATGAAAGAAACTTATGAAACATGGGAAGCAAATGGATTTGATTATATAAGTGGCTTAAGCACTACCGAAATCTTGCGTGTACGGCTGCCTGGAGGATTTGAAGAACGGATGAGACATGTATGTTAAAGTTATGATGTTGATTTCCGTCAGCTTCGAGGAATTTCGGTGTAGCATACATGAGGTAGTGGCCACCAGAATGGCTCTGCACGTTGCCTTTTGCTTTAGAAACGGCTTTGAAAGGGTGACTGTTTGTACTAGAAATACTGATGTACTTGTGATACTACTGGACCAAGTTCCTCGTCTCCTTAATATTTTTCCTGGGTAGAATGTTTTGCATCAACTCCTCGTGAAGTTTCCAAATTATCATGTCCCGATTCATCTTTTGTTCCAGAGAACGGAGAAGCAAGTGTTGAACCCCCTGGCGTTCATTGACTGCATTTCGGGTTTGTGAGACAACGAGTTACTGTTTCTCCAAAGGAAAACGAACATTTTAAGCGTCCACCAAGAAGAGGGGTCTGTAAATGAAGATTCTGTGTGCAATACAGAAGTTGAGAGGTCAAACCTTCACGGAAACCAGTATGTTCTCCTTCCAAGCTGTTGCAAGAAAGCTGATAATCAGCGCTTATGGAAGGGATCCTAATCAGTTTTCCCTCAATGATTTAGGAGTACACTTTTACCCTCGTAAGAAGGAGCTGAAAGCGTTGCTTCCTACAGAGGCGGTGTTTGTGGAACATTGTAAGCGTTCTTACTATCAGCTTGCAATCGGGAATGCCTCATTGATTGCAAGACCATGTCTTCCAAGCCCTTTGAGTTATGGATGGAATATTCTGGACAAAATGGCGTTCCTGTTTTTTTGAGCGCTTCCTAGCTTCCGTCTGGTTATTCACAACTCTTTTGTGAGTGTAGCAAAAAGTGCACCAAGAGCTCTAAATGCCTTCCTCGATTTGGTGACGTTTTGTTTGCTTGTTCCGTGAAGTGTGATAATCTGCCCGAAGAAGTATAGCATATGCGTAATGTGTGGTCATTTTCTTTAGATTCTTTTTCTTTCTCTTTTCTTTCATCAAAAGCTCTATTTCTGCAGTAATTTTTTTTTATTTTGAACGTACTTCTGAAGAGGCAATGATTCAATATCTGTGCACTTTACTTTATTCCAGGGGGGTTCTGTTTTGACGCCACTAACGGAATGGAGTTGCAAAGGTGTTGTCACCTTCCTGTGCAGCCCCAGTTGCTCTGTTCCTCCCCCTTTAAACATAACTCTAATGTAAGTACAGGAAAGGTGGTTTCTGGTGTCATAACTTCGGTATGTTTTATTAATGGGCAGTTAGGAAGCTAGATCTGACTGTGCTCATCATTTTTTCTTTTCTTCTCGGTACCTTATTCTGTTTCATATTCTATGTTCAAACCTCTCATCTAGGTCGAAAAACAGAAGTATAACTGATGACGTCATCGATTATGCAAATAGGTGATATCTCTTTTGGCACACAAGATTTTTCGGTGTTTCCGCCTATATTCGTTAACAGCAACTAATTCTGATAAATTCCTCAAGCCTACTTTAGTTCGTTGAAGCCTATGATGTTAGAATTTCGTTGTCTGGGTCCCCGACTTTGCACTAGTGCCGCTGGCGATGCCGCTAGAGCATAGTAACGCGATCAAGTGATTAAAAGGGTTCTACAATTTCTTTGCTCTCACTGGTGTTGCAAACTTTATGTGTTTGAACATTTCATTCTTTTTACTTCTGTTATTTTTCCCCTTCTTAAGAAAAAAGAATTAAAAAGAATCCGGATTAATTATTTTAGATTTTGTAAATTTTTGTTGTTTCTTCCTCCTTGGACAAAAAACCTGGTTCTTATTAACAAATGTCTTGTTCCTGATATTACTTTAAAATTGGAAGTACTAAACAGAAAGCTTTCACATACCGCTTATATCCGTATTTTTCCTCACCACCGACTTATCAGCTTTTTTCAGTAGTAAGTTATTTTTCCTGTATTTGTTTTTTTTTCTCTGTCTTTTGTTACTCGACGTTTTTTAGTATTGTAAAGAGTGAGTAAAAATTAAATAATAATAACAATAAAGACAGCTTCCATATTTCTCTACATTACTGCTTTTTTAGATTCTGCAAGTTATGTGGTTTTTTCCTCTTTTTTTCTTCCTTTTATGTTTTTTCCTCTTCTCTTTTAGTGTCTTATTTTTTATTTGTTACTCTGTCACTGGTTACTCTGTAACCTCGTGACTCCTATTTTGATTTGCATTGCATTTTTATGTGTTTTTATTTGTGTTACTCCACGTATTATACCTTTGTATAGTGTGGGTCAAAAACAAATAATAATAATGCTAATAATACCTTTTCATATGCTAAACTCTTGGCAAAGGGTGCCACAACCTGTGTCACCACCGATAACTATCTAACTATCTCTTTGGATTGTAAACGGACCGTCCTGTCGATATATTGATGACGGTAATTCTCGAAAACTTTTCCCACCTGCCTGGGCTCGGGGAAAAATAATCTCACACAGTTGGAGAAAATAACTCACTTTTAATCTCCAAATGTCATTCTGACAAAACATATCTACGAACGCTATAATCGAACTCTTAAAAAGGACTTTGTAGTCTAGAAACGAACTAACTAAAAAATCACTATATTTGCCCAAAGAAAGCTTGTGTTGGGTGGGTCCCCAGAATGACTGGCCAATCTGCTAAATTAAAGGTTCAAACCACTTGCTTCTTCTGAATCATATTATCTTTCAATGGTCTAGGTCAGACATAGAGAAACAGACTTTGACCCGAAAATTGACTTCTTAGGAAATCGCTGGCTTGGCAGCGAGAATTCAACCTCTCATTTATCTGAAGAACAAAAATAAAATGGGGCAGAGCCCCAACAGCTCCCCTTGGGTCGGATGTCCTAGTCTATTATTGTTTGGGCCAAAGGCCTGAGCAAGCCAAGGGAAGTGACAAAAGCCTGGTGAAGCTGGTTTTTTTTTTACCGATATATACAAAAAAGTTACCATAAATTATAGGAAAACAATGGCTGCTGAATGTAATAAAAGAATTTAAAATGTAACATTTTCACTAAGAAATACTCCAATTTAAACATATTAATTCTGGCACCATGTACCGATCTAGGATCTTTAATTTAAGAAAAAACCGTCCCAGAGAGCGATGCTGACACTAAAATCTGTAGGTGGGATTTCTTAAAGAACCTATGGTCTGCAAATCTGCTAGTCTCTTTTTGTTGGTGTACAAACGCCCCACTCTGTCAAAGTTGTTGACACCTCACTTTGACTTTGAGATTATACTTTTCATTTTGTTTATTTATCAGTGATGAATTTAATTTAATTTTTACTGTTTATTTAATATTTTTCTTTTAGCACGTTGACGGAATAATGTCGGCCTTACAGCTTGTCCTGATGTCTCCATTCTGCATTCCAAGGTTCTTCTTCCAAGCTTTGCAATCTACGACGGTCAAGGTAAACCCTAACTCTGTCTTCCTTGCTTCCTAGCTGTCCCACCTGCTTTCCAGTATGAGTGGAAATTTCATATCCAAGGAAACTTATGTTTGTTTTTCTTCTCGGAGCAGGCATGTTTTGGAACATCCTGTCTGCCAGAGATGAGTATAAGGCACTTCCGATTTGCTCGTTATTTAAAGAAGAATAAGGCCCCAGGACACGTCCATAGGAACTTGACAACAATAATTCATCATAAGTGTTATCTATTTATGAATTTGGGCCCTCAGTAGTAAGGAGGGAAATGAAATAAAAAGATTGCTTGGATAACTTTAAAACAATATTTCATGGAAAAGTAATATTACAAAAATATTTTGTGAATTTAAAAAAAAAATTAGATTTATGATTTATGTTTGTTTTTTTCAATGAGAAATTAGAGTATACACAATGATTGGAATATTGCCTATATGTAGGCTGTGGTATTTCTCCAGGATAACAAGTCTACTTAAATATCAAGTCCTGTTTTCTTATGAGAAGCATTTCATAAGGTATATGACGAATTCGTCCGTTGATAAACAAATATTAGTGTCGCTAATTCCAGTTTTTCTAGCTACTTGACAGGATTAAGAGAAGTTGTATGAAACATATTGTTTCATAGCTTAGGGATAATACTGCTAGTATTACTAACAACCCACTGCAGAACCAAGCCACCTGAGACTCAAACAGCTGTGGTTTCACCTCTTTCACCCTAATCTGTTCAAAGCATTAGTCTTTACTCCCTCTCTTTAAGTTCTAATATTGTTGAAATCCTGTCTTATGAACTCTTTACCCCACCCTATCTAGAATTGATCTGCTTTTGTCTGTTCCCAAAAGGATGTCCAAAGTCACGATTTTGGTAAGCTTTCATCCTTCATCCAATAATGCATGATCTATATCTGTCTTTCTTTCGATATTATCGTAGAAAAATTGTCGATATCGCCCTGGGATGGAACCACATTTTTGACTGAACTTATTGTCTGGTACACCGTCAGTCAAACGAGTACCTAAATTATCCTCTTGATAACAACTTTATTATCCTCTTGATAATAACGTTATTACCCTCTTGATAATAACGTTATTACCAACTTAATGAATATTTTTCATGTTTCTATTATTCCTTTCTACTTTGAAACACAAAGTCCGTGAAAGTAAATAGCTAAATTTTACCAGTCGAAAAAGTAATACGTCTCCATGAATGAGCTACAGTTGGTCCTCTTTCTTTTAGAAAAGATCTTGTAAATCATTATTTTACAGATTCTCATTCGAACTCTAATAACTTTCAGTTGATTGTAAGATCATTGAATTTAAAAATTAACTAATTTAAATAAATTCAGTGTTTAAATTTTAATCAGTTCAACGTTAAAATTTTAATTAATTTCATCTTATATATGCTGGATTCTACCAGACATGTCTAAATCATACCTTGTATCTCGAAACCATACCTCAGTGATCAAATAAAACTTTCATTTTATATTTATTTTACGTTCGCTTCATGGAAAGTATGCATCGACACAAAAATCCTAGAAAACATGCCACAGTGATTAAATGAAACAGCCTTTTCTAATTTATTTCCCTTTCATTTCACAGCATATATGTCACCAAGCGAAAACGTTAAAAATATTGCATACCACCAATGCTTTTATCATTCAGCTATCAAATGTAACAGCTACACCGACTTTTCGTTCTTTTGTAATTAAATACATGGCTGTATCGATTCATCTCTTATTGAACCCTTTTATTTTACCTGTAGATTGAATAGATAAAAAAAAATATTGAAAGTGAGTTTATATCATAAAAAAAAAGAATTAATTTATAAATTATAATAATTTATAATTAAATAATTAATTTATTACTTAAATTAATTTGTAATTAAGATTAATTTACAAACCACAAAAAGAAGTAAAGGAAAGGTTGAAGAATAATTCAAAGAGGATTTTATTATCCTCCATAATAAAAAAAGCTCTAAGAATACAGATAACATCCACCAAAGGACATCACTACCCACAAAACGCTTTATACGCCAGAGCATGCCCAGAGACATCTATAACAAGAGGAGAGCACACCGTAATAGAACTGAAAAACAATTTATTTTTATTTTTTTAGCTTGCCGTCAGTCCTTCATCTCGTCTGGGGAATGAGCCAGTGTCAATACCATTTGGTACGCTATTTGCTATGACGGTCGAAGGAGTAATTCAGTCCAAAGGGATAAAGAGATGCAGGATGATCAAAATGGTAAAAATCAATGTTACCAACCAGCCCCCTCCTCCTAAAGGGGAAAATAAGGTAAAGAGTCTCACAGTGTTATCAGCAGATACATTATTTTGATAAATAAGACTATTTCTGAAAACCGTAGTATGTTATGACCTACGATTGTGGGTGGTGAGAGAAGGGGGGAGTTACTGTGCTTGGTCTCTGATGATAGTTTCACTTAAAAAAAATGTTCATAATATAGTCTATACATATACATTTTGCAACTATTCTTTCGTTTTAATATTTTGTCAATTGTCAATTTTCTTTTTTTATGTCAATTTTAGCCATTTTTCCATGTCAATTTTAAGTTCTAGATTTATAAGTGTTCTCCATCTGTTATGAAAGAAACATCAATATCAAGTCCCGTTATAGCAAACTCCCTCGAGGCCAACTCTCAATGGTGTTGGACTAAAACCAAGATATGGCCTTTTCAAATCAACGATACGGCCAAGATACGGCCTACTTTACGTTAGATATTAGATTTAGTGTCACTCAGAACATCATACTAAATTTAAAACACTGAAATGTTTAGTTGTAAATTAACCTGCTTTAAGTGTGAGTATCGTTTCTTATACGGATGGGCAAGTTTTGGTTTCTTTTCGTATCTGTATATAGCCCTCTGTTTATTGCTAAAAAGTCCTCTCTATTATTATTGAGTTATTTGTACCTTAGATGTTTTACAAAATTAAAAAACAGTATAACTCACAGTAGGGCAAGAAAAAGGGAAGGAGAGGAACGAAAAAAAAATAACGCAAAAACCGAAAGCAAACGAAAGAAAAAACGAAGCAAAAAAAAACACACACACACACACACAAGGTAACAGCAAAGGAACAACGACAAAACGAAACTAACCATGTATTGGCAAAGAGAAAAAAAGACACAAACAATAATGGAAAAGAGACCTTAGATAACAACAAACAAACTAACCATAGTAAAAGTAGAAAAACCAATACACGACCTCAATAGAATGAAATACAAAGGTCACCTTTTTTTAGCATTTGCCCAGTAGATAAAGACCCTTCAGATGACTCATAGAAGTGCAACACTTGATTTTTACTGACAAAAATTGTCAATAAAGGTCTCTTGGTGTGACATTAATGAACTGACATAACAGTGACCTATAATTCGGAGATTAGTTGTCTGGTAGTCTGATTTAGTATACCTAGAAAATTTTGTTCTAAATATGGTGACTCGCTCTCGTCTTCTATTAAGAAAATATGCCCGGGTAAATGTACCCAGTGTATAAAAACCGTTCAGAGGACTCTTGGGAGTGTTGCTACGGATTTTTGTGAAAAAATTGTAAGCTAAGACCCTTAGGTACAACAGTAATGAAAGGATATTCTTTACACCATCCCAAGATGTCCCCGTTTCCCTTAAATATTTCCTCGCGACATTCTCCCACCCCATTGATTGGGGGATGACCTGCTTTTCGTTTGGCCCTAGATGGTTGGCATACAAGGAAGATCTTTGGCAATATATCACCCTTCATCCACAGAATGTGTCCCACCCATCTCAACCTTTTTCTCATTACAGCCCTAGAAAGTGGGATTGAAGCAAATTTTTCGTATAGCTCACTGTTTGAGATGTGGTCCGTCAATCGGGTACGGGGTACCCAAAAGAACCCGTTTGCGATTTCTCTGGGAAACATCTAGCAAATTGTCCTCCGTTTTTTGGCGCGCCCATGCTTCAGAATCATACTTGACCATACAGACTCGGATGCTAGTAATTTTGGCTCGCAGCCTTATCTTCGAATTTTTCTGAACTTTTTTCAACTTTGAAAAAACACGTTATCGGTTATTCTTCTGGTTATTCGTTGGTTCTAATTATTATACTTATTTAATTGGTTATTCTTCTATTCTATTACTGGTTATTCTGTTTATTATTCTACTTTTTACACCTTGGCTGCATAAACCATCTTTACTAATAATACTACCCAGGAATTTAAAGCTATCCATTTGATCAATATTCTCGTTACTCAACATCGCCTCTGTACCTTCACTTATTTTTTGTCTTACTGACTTAGTCTTCTTAACAGTGATTTTCAAACCTATTCTTGGACCCTGAACTCTGAAAACCTTCGAAATTCATTCATTTTGCTACCATTTTCATTTAGGGTGCTTAAATCATCAACACAATCTTAGTCTAGGAGAGTTTAATTCCCCAATTGGGTCTGTGTTCTCCCAGTGCCTTTGCTTTGTCTCTTAGGAGATGGTTCATCAAAATGAATAATAAAAGTGGAGAAAGAAGGTATTCTGCTTAACTCCTGATTTAATACGAGACGAGCAACTAACCTCATGTCCTACCTGAAGCAGATCAATGTTATTCTCGTTCGTAGCACTAATAACTTTAATTGATGTATCTGGTATACTATACAAGGATAGGACCTTCGCTGAAGCTCCACCATCATCTGAATCAAACGCTTCCCCATTATCTATAAAACTGAGGACTAATGGTGTTTGATGACTCTAGAACTTCCCACTTACTAATCTAAGAGTGAAAATTTGATCGACGCATCTGCTCTACTTCCTAAAATGACACTGTTCTTCTAATAACATTTTGTTTATAGCATCTCTAAGTCAAAAAAGTATTATCGCTCACTTTTGTTTTCTTTGCTGTAAAAGGGTTTAATTATAGTTTTCCTAAAATCGCTAAGTTCTACCCCTTTTTAAAAATTATATTCATAATCTGCAGTAATTTATCTCTAACTTCATAGCCACCGTATTAAAAAAAAAAAACTTTAATTACTGCACTATCAACACCTGGGGCCTTATTTTTCATCCCTTTGAGCACTGCCACTTAATACTTCATACCATACAAACTTCTTCTTACAGACACTAGTTCTTCGTGCATACAAAGTCAAAACAATATTTTATAATTATTCCGTCTGGTTGTATTTTCCAGATCCTCAGCAACTTTATCTATGGCCTCCACCTCACACCTCCTTAAAGCTTTCTTCGCTTTCTTTACATTCCTCTTATGTTCATATTATCTCTGAAAAAGAAAAGAAAACTTTTTCGCATGCTGAAAAATAGTGTGCGTTGCGCAAGTACGGACCTCCTTATTCAATGCCTTTGACCGGTGGTTGGGGGCAAATCATCCGACGCTTTCCATCTTTTCCCCCCAGATTTCTCCAGGTACCCATTTAGAGCTGGGTCGACTCTGACTGGGCTTAGAGGGTCGAACCATTGACCCCATTCTAAACCAAATAACCAGCAACACCAGGACTCGACCCCCTGACCTCAGGATTTCAAGTCCGGAGTGCTAACCACTTGGCTATTATCTCTCTCTCTCTCTCAAATAGTTTTTGCACAAGCCCCTCCTCCTCTCTATTAAACATAAAGCGCTTTCACGTTTAATTTTAGCTGTGTTTCCAACTTTTTTCCTTAAGACACTATCATCGACTTCATAAGCTATTTTCCTATAATTATTTCATCTATATTCTACATTGTCAAATTTTAAACTCTTCAATTCGGTATTCAACTGTTCCTGGAAAGTTTACTCAAATTCTCTTCCTGGAGTCTACTGACGTCATAGCTTCCCAGAAGGTAGTTACTTTTCCTAAATTTTAGCTTTGGATTAACCCTAGACACTTCTAAATTGTGATCTTTACTTTAAAAAATAATAACAGCACTCCTATACTCCACTATCATCAGTGGATACTGTCAGTATTTGGTTTATAATAACATAATTAATAAGGTTAGCTGTCTTACCATCATGTAAGTTTCTTTTCCTACACCAAATTCGGCTAGGATACCATCTGTTCCTGTTTCTGCCTACCTGAGCATTAAAATCTCCCTTAAAAACCCCTTATTTTTACCTTGGATCCTGTCTACTTATTTCTGTAGCTGTAAGGAAAACTCATCTGATCTCCATCAGTCGTTGTTACAGGATATATGCTACAATGACTTATATCCTGCACTTATTAGTCATGAAATTAGCATTCTATTGTTAATACTTTCCCAACTTAAATAAAACTTGGTAGCTTCCTTATTCATCATGAGCCCTACTCCCTGCCTATGTACCCCATCCTTCCTGCCTTAGTAAATAAATTCTATATCACCTAATTTCATGTTTCATACCCATAGGATATGAGCTTCTGATACTCCTAATCAGTCTAGTTCAAAGTGTCTGAATTCGTCATTCAAAATTTGTTACGGTAGTTGTTTTAACGTTGTAACGTTCCAAGTTGCAATTTTCATATTCTTTAAATCATTAAAATTATTATGGCCTCATTAAAGGCAGTAATCCTAGAGCCAGGGCAAGACGAGGAATAACACATCTTTTCTAGTATACACGAATTACTTAAGCTAGCTTAGAACTGAACAACACGAAGTCTCTGAGACGTCCAGTATGAATGGAGGCTTTGTGCAATCCTGGGCCCATCTTTCAACATGGTTTTCAGCGCTTGGCGATGCTTTTCTGTCAACAAGAGTCGAAACCTGAACAGACAATCTCTAGCCCATTACCTCCAACTCTTTATATATTCATGCCTACAAACATTATGCTACTACGGGGAGTCGATCAATATCAGATAACTTAGCTAGGAAGAGGTTCCTCTGCCCAAAATAGCCCACCAAAACAGACCAAACTCAAATGAATTATCCATTAACCAGAATCCAGTGCAAATGCTATGTCGTTTACTAGCCTATAATTTCCTCGAAGGGCGCCTGGAGTGCTGTGAGAAGTCACGATTTTGGTCAGGAAAATCCGTGAAAGGTCTACTCCTATCCAACTATTAGGCTATGGGGGTGTTTTCCGGTCAGGGATAGGGACGGAGAAAGGATCTTGTGATGTAGCGGAGACCCTAAAACCCTGATTCCTAACGTTGGGTGCATGCCCCAACAGTCGTGCATGGCAATATTTTGGTGGTTCATGGGCAATACGTGCACCCTTCAGCTGAGTATATTTTGGGGCCATAATTTTGAAAAAAAAACAACATATTTCGTGTGAATGACGTTGCATTCAAATGCATTTAAAGAGTAAAAAAGATGCATGATGGTTGTGTAAAACATGTCTTTCAGACAATATTTTTTATTAGTACAAAGTATGCCTAGAGGGCGTCACAATAAAATATACCAAATTAACGGCCTTTTAAGCTTCCTTCAGGTGATTACACGTAAAATTTTGAATAACAAAACTTAATCATCACAAGTGGGACATCAGGATTTTAGAAATGGCTAGGTGGGGGCATGTCCCAAAATCAGTTTGGAAACACTGTCCTAAGCCATCTCACTACACCGGAACAGTTCTAACCTTTTATACCCAGCCTATCCTTATCAGCCGTCCTGGCTAAGTGGACGTGCGCTGGGTTGAGAATTCTTTGTCCGAGGGGCACTGGTTCGATCCCTGGCGAGGACAGTTATTTGGGTTTGGGTCGCGGGTCAGTGGGGTGACTCTGTAAACTTAGCCAGAGTCAACCCAGCTCTAAATGGGGACCTAGAGAAATCTGGGGAAGGTAATCAGGAAGGGTGTGCGAGAGCACAGGATGGCTGGCCCCCAGCCCCCCATTGTACTTCCTGGCTGAAGGGCCAAGAAACGGAGACCAGCACCGCCGGTTTAGACCTTAAGGGTCTAGTGCCGTCATACTTACTTACTTACCTACTTACTTACTTACTTACTTACTTACTTACTTATCCTCATCAGGTTCAAGTAGAATAACTCCTGATGTTTTTCCCAGTTTGTAGAATTTTGGAAATTTAGCACTTTTCAGAAAACGCAAAATTGACGCTTCAAAACGCAAAATTGACGCTGCAAAAAGACCAAAACAAGGCCATGAGCCAAAAAATTCTTAAGTGCCCTTAAGAAAACAAAGGACTGGTTTATAAGGGTTTCAAAAGTCTTTCGCTGGCCCTAAAATCAGTAAATTTCATAATACAATTTTAAATCCCTTTAACACCTTAGTGAGGTTAGTTATCGGTTAAGTGCTTATTTTTCAAAATGCTTCAAATTTATTGTAATGTTACGAGGCAGGATATTTGGAACCGTATTTCAGAAATTTGTTACATAAAGTACAAAGGAATATCTTTGATCGTTTTTAGTTACTTCCGTTTTCTTTACTTCCGTTAGAAAAGCTTTACTTTTTTAAATTATTTTTGCCGGTTTTGGGGTTTTAAAATATACAAAATAAACCTTGCGCAGAGATTTTTGTTTCAAGTGAATGAAGCTAAAGAGGTTGACTTTGTTTTGTTAAAATAGGGTATTATACATACATAGGTTATAAAATTTAGTTTTTCATCCCCCTGAACATTCCTGAAAGTTTCATCTGAATATACTTAGCCTTAAAAGAAGTAGGAGTATCTGTAGTAATAGTAGTTGTAGCATGGCCACAGTGCATTTTGGTTTAATTCAACACGCCCTTAAAGTATCAGATTATTAATCAATAACGGTACTGCGATATCGCTGATACGCCTTTATAATAACCTACATCCGCATAGTATTTTTTTATTTAGTTCGATTCCTTGAAAGTTTCACTTTAATACCCTTAGCTTTAGTAGTAGTAGTAATAGTAGAAACAGTAGTAGTAGTAGTAATAGTAGCAAATGTAATAGTAGTAATAGTAGTATTTTGTATTCAGTTCCTTTTGGTTTATCCAAGGTTAGTTCTCACTACAGAAACCAGGCTAATGCCTCTGTAATTACCACATTCACTCCTATCACCTTTCTTATGCAGGGGTTTATTGTGGGTTTTCCTAAAACCTGTATGTACTTTTCCTTTTTTAAAAATCTTATTCATAATCTTCAGTGACTTATCTCTAACATCACAACCACAAAAAAAAAACAAAAAAAAACTTATTTAAAACACAATCAGAACCTGGGGTCATGTTATTTTTTAATTCTTTTAATACTGTTACTAATTCCTCCTAACAAAATGAATTTTCCTTTACATCCAAGGTGTCATAAACTTTTTCATTTTCCTTTATATCTTTTCCTGTAACTCTATCCCGGTTTAGCACACTCTCAAAATCTTATCTCAACCTCTCTTTAACTCTTTCCTTATCACTAATTAAGGCCCCATTCCTATTTTTAACTGGGGCAAGTCCTGGTTGATTACTCCCTTTCATTTTTATTAAAAATGCCAGTAAAGTGCCGTTGTGAAAAAAAATAATAATACATAGAGACCACTTTGCTCTTTACTTAGGTAGGCTAGCCCTATTGCACTGCCTATGATATGCCCAAGTAAATGTCATTTGGTTACAAGATTTTTTAGTTTTGTTACAAAAGTATTGAAAGTAAGTAATTATTGCTCTATTGACAGCTACTGAGTTCATATCGCACCTAAATTTGAGAGTCTTTCTGCAATATTCAGGAAAATATTAACTGTTTTACCCATCTAGTACGAAAAGTGTGGTTCAATCCCGCTTTCTATGGCTATAATGAGAGAAAGGTTTAGATGGCTAGGGCACGTTCTGCGGATGAAGGATTACAGATTACCGAAGATTGTCCTTTTTGGCCAACCGTCTAGGGCTAAATGGAAAGCAGATTATCCGTGGTTGGGATGGGAGGGTGTCATAAAGAAAGATTTAAGGGAAATGGGAACTTCCTGGGAAGGTTTAAAGAAAGAGGCTTTGAATAGATTGGGATGGAGGAGGAGCGTGCTTAGCTGTATTGGCCTCAGGTAGCTTGGTGCTACGGTGAGTTGTTAGTAGTAGTAGTAGATCTAGACCCTAACTAGTGAGAATAAGCTTAAGAAATAATGCACACAACTTTATGTAATTCCTTCTACCGATATGCAAGTTCAGTATTTCTGCTTGAGTGTCACCTGCAGCTTTCTGTGGTACTTTTTTGGGGATCTGGACACGTTTATATTTTCATTTTTATTATTTTTTTTGTCTGCTAGGGTAAATATGTAACTGAATACTTTAGCAAGAGTTGCATCGCCTGTTCCGGGCTGAGTACGAAATCCCATATTTACACCAAACAAGAAATCATTTTCATAAAAGTTCAGTTGCCTTCGTGATTAAGTCTTTTTTTTAGGCATTTGACGATTCTAAACATTTGAGTCAACTAGTTCGTGCAGATCATGATTACTTTTCGTCTGAATTCATCTTGAACTTGACATCCCCTGGTGTTCATCACTTAACCATTGAGACGGCTTTGATTGATGAAAATGACAATGCCTGGAAAACAGGACCCTCGTTTTCTCTGAATGTTAGGTCACAAGATGATCCGACTAAAGCCCATGTGAGGCAGTCAAGCACACCTGGCTCAAGTAGAACTTGAAACCCGTCATTACAGCTGATCAATGCAAAATAGGAACCCATTTATAAATCCAACATTCAGGTCGAAATGATAATTTTCATACCAACACATAGGAATTTACAGTTATAGAAATTCCCCGCTGAGTTTAAATCGAAGAAAAGGTTAACCTTAGAAAACCTTAGAAAAGGTTGAAAATAGTGACCTAAAAATTCGTGTGAGTTAGTTAAACCTGCCCTCTTTTACAAGAAAATTTACCCTATTCTAGTTCTTCCATTATAGATAGAAGCTGTGTTTACCAATGGTAATAGTAAGATATACGCAGTTCATATGAATATAAAAAAAAAATATAGCTTAAACTTGAATCAATTCGAAAGTCCTTGCTGAAATTGTAGCGTTTCATTTTGTTTGTATCAGCTAATTACTGTGTATACTTTATTTGTTTACTGTGTATACTTTATACTTTCTTTCCTAGAATTTGCAATTCGAGCCAGTTTCATAGTTCGTTTTTTTAATGTTTTATGAAATCTCCTGAAATAAATATAAGCTGTAGTTGACTCTTCATCAGGCAAAAGTTAGGCAAAGAAAAACCACTCATTTTCAAATAGTTTCCATGTGTGAGACAACTCCATATTGAAAACTAGAAAAAAAATTAAGAAGGAAACAGGAAAAAGTAATATTAAGATGAAGAGCAAAGGGAAAATCATACCTGCTGGGTTGAAAAGTTTGGATCATGTTTTTGGAAAGTTTAGATGTAATCTTGTTCATTTCTTTTTCTATCGCTTTTTCTATCATTTGTAAATACGAGTCATACGCAAAAATAGACAATACAATTTGAAATATTTAAATAACGATAGTTCTTTTGAATAGAAAGAAACTTCCTAACAATGGAAATATTGCACAAATCTAAAAAAATGACCTTTTCTATAACTGTTTTTTCTTGAAGATTTCTAGCTTCCAAGATATTTTTGGGATGAGGGAGATAGGTAGATCAGACCTTTAGAACCTATAATAACTAATCATACATTAATAGAAAAGATAGCTACCAATCTATAATATGTGACACTTTTACCATAACAGCAGATACGTAAGGTGAGATTCATATCTGGGGATGCAAATTTTCTTATTGAAAATTCTAAATTGCAATCCAAAGTTTTTATTCTTAAGTAAAAAGTTTTAAAACTTAATCCTACTAAAGTTCTAAGTAAATAGTCACTAATAAAAATTCACCAATAATAAAACTATTCCAATTAAAAACTAACTAAAATAAACTTAAATTACGTTATCCAGAATAGTCAACAGTAATACTGAGACCAGCAGAAATAGTAATATATTATTAAAGCTTCAAACGAATTGAAATTACTGCCAGTGTATGAATGACACACCCAGAACGAAGATTAAAATAAATAATAAGATTAAACAAATACCAGATCCTGTTAAAACGAATATATGGATCATAAAGCGAACAAAAACTAAAAAGAACGCTCAGTAAACTTCAATTGAGTAAAAATTACCATTTACAAGAGTAGTCCCCCTCCCCTTCCTAAGCCTTTTAAAGAGCATAGATGTCATTTGTGCTTTACTAAAAATTGAATATATTAAACAAATCGATACTACTGCTTTAGTGTGATGTTCGCACTTGTAGCAAGTAGTCATGATTTGTCACCAATGTTGTCGCAGTCGTAACGTACTTGCAGTATTGGTAATCATGATAGTAGCAGTAGTAGTCAACTGTCACTTCCAACTAGGATTATTTAAGTTGAATTATTTTGAACTTGACAAAAAGTTGAATTATTTTGAACTTGACAAAAAGTTGAATTATTTTGAATTTGACAAAAAGTTGAATTATTTTCAAATTGACAAAAAAGTTGAATTATTTTGAACTTGACAAAAAGTTGAATTATTTTGAACATGATAAAAAAGCTGAATTATTTTGAACTTCACAAAAAGTTGAACTATTTTCAACTTCACAAAAAGTTGAATTATTTTGAACTTGACAAAAAGTTGATTTATTTTGAATTTGACAAAAAGTTGAATTATTTTGAAATTGACAAAAAGTTGAATTATTTTGAACTTGACAAAAAGTTGAATTATTTTGAACTTGACAAAATTTGAATTATTTTGAACTTGACAAAAAGTTGAATTATTTTGAACTTGATAAAAAGCTGAATTATTTTGAACTTGACAAAAAGTTGAATTATTTTGAACTTCACAAAAAGTTGAATTATTTGAACTTGACAAAAAGTTGAATTATTTTGAATTTGACAAAAAGTTGAATTATTTTGAAATTGACAAAAAGTCGAATTATTTTGAATTTGACAAAAAGTTGAATTATTTTGAACTTGACCAAAAGTTGAATTATTTTGAACTTGACAAAAAGTTGGATTATTTTGAACTTGACAATATATTCTAAAAGTTGGCCACTTGTTTCTTATTTATAATTGAAGGAATAATCTGAAAATCAGTTTACGACGACATGTAGCAGAATACGAGGACATTACAGGGAATGGGAAAACAGAGTCTAGCAAGTTGGTTCTCATGCCACAGTGAAATGCTTTTCCAAATGACATGTCTAGCTTAAAAAAACGATGTAGATAGGTTACGACTTTGAACAAATTCGTTTGGAGCCTTAATTTTGGAAAGAAATAATTCATATGGATGCAAAGAGCCGTTATATGAATTTATATGTATTTAAAGAGCAATTTTCATCATTTTTTTCCCGGAGGTGATTATCGTTTTTGGTATTTATGATGCATGCGAAATTATGAAAAAAATGTCTGAGGTAATGAAACACAAGGAAATCTGCGGCTAGAAAATATGTGACAACTTGCATCATATCTGCGGTTAGCAGAAAAATCAAATTTACAGTGGAATGAAGGACTGCCGTACTTTAGCGTCGTTCAAAAAGGACTTGTTAAAACCAATGCTGAGGCTGTCGATTCTCTACCAGGGGAGTACAAATTCTAAAAAAAAGTTATGATTCTGTGAAAGATAAACAGGAAGGAGGAATTGAATTATTGCCAGAATGTCTTAATTGAAATGGAGTTGCTGAGTTTTCTCCCCATTACTTAAAACTAAAGGATAACCACATAATCATTCTAATGTGTAATTTAGATATTTCAGAGAGTGTGTGTAACATAACACTTCTGGTTATTACTAAATTATGTAATAACGTAATTAAAAAAAACTGAAAGGGAAAAAGCTGGAAAAGAAGTTTCTTTCGTATATATTACTTCATGCAAAATTGTACTAGATAATGAATGAATCCAAATAACTAAAGTAAAAGGTATGGAAGAATTGCCCGAGGTATGATGAACAAAAATAGAGCACAACGAAATCTGCGGTGAGAAACGTGTAAAACGAGATATAACGGAACTGCGGCTAGAAGACAACAGTGAGAATTAAAACGATTCGCAAACTGATATGCACAATAACTGATGCACAATAAAATCTGCGCATAGGAAATATGTGACAACCAGCACCACCACGAATTGCAAACAAGCGGTAGCGAAAATCATGACGAAGGGCAAACCAAGTTGATGTACAACTAAATATACGGATAGACGACATGTGACAACAAGCATAGTCAATCGAACAGAAAGTATTCGTAAACTGATCAAAATTACAATAGAATGAAGTAATGCGTTATTTTAGCGCTGTTCAAAAAGAAGTAAGTAAAAATAATGCTGGGATTGTCGATCGCTTCCCAGGCGAATACAAACCCTATAAAAACCTTTTATACAAATATATACCTTTTATACAAATCCTATAAAAGGTATGATTTTATGAAGGCTAAACAGGAAGGAGGAATTGAACTCATGCCAAAATTTCTTAATTAAATTGAAATTTTTGACTCACCACCCAATGTCTTAAAAACTAAAGAATAAAACGATAATTTTGCCAACATTCAATTTTGTAGGGCAACGAATGGTAAGCGAAAATAATGCACAAGCAAATTTGTGTCAAGAATACATGTGAGGATGAGCATTACAATGAATTGCAAACGAGAATGATGCACAACAAAATATGAGGTTAGAAGACAAACAACAGCTAGAATCATAACGAATCGCAGACAAAAAAATTCACAATAAAATCTACCGTAGAATACATGCGACAACGAGCATCATCAATTGAACAGAAAGCATTTGGAGAGTAATCAAAATTATAATGGAATGAAGGAATGAGTTATTTTAGCGCTGCTCGTAAAAAAAAGTAAGCCAAATCTATGCTGAGATTGCCGATCTTCTTTCTGGAGAATACAAACCCTTTAGAAGTTAGGATTCTGTGAAGAATAAAAATTAAAGAAAAATTGAATTCACGCCAAAAATCTTTATTTAAATTGCAACTGCTGATTTGACACCTTATGACTTAAAACACGGTAATTAGAAAACTTAATTATCATGTAGGTCTAACACGATAATTATGCTAATGCTTAATTTATATATTTATTAGTTTATATGCAGTGGAACGCACATTATTGTGAGTGAATATGCTATGATGTAATTAAAGCAATAATAATTGCTGGGAAAAAGACTGGAAAGAAGCACAATGTAGTGGGAAACTATCAGGGATTACATCCTGCTATTTAACGTGGGTAATTTTTCTTTGCTTTAATTTTGAAGTTCTGTATTTACTACTCAAAAAAATTTGCTCTTTTTATTAACTCCTTAACTTTTATCCCCTTTTAATGGTAAGATTATTAAATGTGGCAGCTAGTTTTCTTTGTTAGAAGAAATATAAATAGTATTTATCTTGAACAATTGTTGGGGAGCTCTGAAATTGAAGTATTCGTAATTCTTACTTCTTTTAATTGGAGCTCTGAAATGCAAAAAGGTTTTTTAGTACAATTTTGAGCAGTTCTAACCGAGTAGTTGGCACGGTAGAGTTGGAACCCTTTGTCGGTGAGGACAGGGGCTCGAGTCTTGATGTCACTAATTATTTTGTTTGGAACGGGGGTTAGTGGCGTGACGGTAAGCTTAGACAGAGTCGACCAAGGTGTAAATTGCGTACCTAGAGAGATCTGCGAAAGTTAAACAGGTAGGGTATCTGACAGCACAGGAGGGTTAACCCCAAATCCCCTTGAAACTTCCTAGCTGGAGGGCCATGAAATGGAGATCGCCCCATTCACTCTACCCGATTGGTTTTTACGTACCTTTGTATGTTTAATCACAATTAATATCAAACGACGCCATTTGGAATGCCATGGTTCAGATATGGAAATACTTTCACCGTTGGAGGTTAAGAGGCTAGTTGAGTCCATCCCTTGTGACGCCTGACAACGTCCCATATACCCGGACCCTGTTCTTCGTTTCTTTCGAATGTAAATTTGAGAGAACATGAAAGCTCTTGTTAATGGCGCTACAAATCCCTGATAAGCGATGACCCAGGACCTGAGGGGTGGTAGTTCGTCTTTTGTTTTTTATTTAGCTGGTGGGCATAAGGATCCCCCCTGTCTCAGGCAGGGGTCGAGAATTATATGACTATATTAGAAAGAATATTTTCCCTAGTCTCTTGGATTCCCTTTTTCAAAATCCCAAACCAGGTTTCAATGGCTAAATAGCCAATTATCCCAATGCTTCTGCATTGGAGACATGTTGGATGGCAATGAATCCTAAGCCAAGCTGATGGGAGTGGCAGTACAGACATTGGCCAGAGAATGAAAGTCGAAAGGCTAGTTATGATTTTGGAGCTGATTTTTTGAGATGCTGACCAGTTTGCGTTTAGGTGGGAGGTGTTGGGCCCCTGGCCCTAGTTATTAGATAAATGTCCGCTTCTCCTATGTATAAAGTAACTCTACCAATGATGTAAATTCTTTTATAGAAATGAATTTCAGTTACGCTTCAAATATATTGATTTTTTAAGCTTAAAACTAACTTAGAAAATGTTTTTGTGTATAACATTAATATTCTGTATGAGTCATCGAACTAAGAGGCTGAATCTTTTCCCAATGATTTTTATTTATTGATACTGTTGAATGGAATTTTGGACTTCATTCTTTTGATTGGCCCGCATCGACACTTGGCCGTAACAGAGGCAATCATACTTTTGTGTGGGTGAATATTTTTAGTAAGTTCGTCGAGAGTTTGTGAAATTTTGTATATACTTCGTAAAGAGTTCGTGCGTAGATAGCCTAGAGTTCGTCTAAGGTCTTGTTCAAGTTTGTCTTAGACTTGAACTGATACTTGGCCAAGTGGGTAGCACCCTACACTTGAAGTCTTTTCCGGGAGGACACAGGTTTGAGTCCTGGAGTCCTTGATAATTTGGTTTGGAACGAAGGTCAGTGTGGTGGCTCTCAGTACAGAGTCGACCCAATCCAAAATGGGTACCTGCAGAAATCTGGGGAAGATAAACAGGAAGTGTGTATGAAAGCAAAGGAGGGC
This sequence comes from Artemia sp. Qi Xiang Cuo, assembly GCF_049724085.1. Taxonomy (NCBI): domain Eukaryota; kingdom Metazoa; phylum Arthropoda; class Branchiopoda; order Anostraca; family Artemiidae; genus Artemia; species Artemia sp. Qi Xiang Cuo. Next base: position 5,134,898 of record NC_142808.1, on the reverse strand, counting down.
TGGCCTCAACCCCTTGCTGCAGTTCCTGGCTGAAGGTCCATGAAAAGGAGATCAGAACCGCTCCTTGGGACTGTAAAGTCTAATGTCATATTCTTTCCTTACCTTTTCATGTTTCCTTAAGCCTGCTGTTGGTTTTTCCCCTTACCCGGTCAAGTTAGGGAAAATTTTTTTTAGGCAAGTTGACCAATACAGTACTTGATAATAAAATGGGCACCAAATTAACATGGTACTCACATGATTGTAAGACAAACAACCTTAGTCATTATGTCATTTTAAATAAAAGACTGGCAGGATTGATACAAAATACTAGGGTATATCAGTGGGCTGTTATTGGTGTTTAAAGTACAGATCGCTGTTTAGTATTCTGTAGGGTTAATCTAAATACTTTCTAAGACCATACTGGCTATACATGACGTATGAAGCTAAGAGAGGAAAGGAAATAATAAATGATAAATAAAACCAAAAAAGGGTGAGAAAACGAGGATTTTGTCAGCCAGTGGCAAAATATGAAGTTGAAAAACCAGCAAATATTTCGACTAGGACCTCCGCCAAGTCGTCCTCAGTGCTAAAAAAAAAAAGAAAAAAAAACAACAGGAATCTAACCTTTTAGGGTTCACTCTACAAGATCTGAACAAACACTCAGATCTTGTAGAGTGAACTCTAAAAGGCTAGATTCTTGTTGGGTTTTTTTTAGCACTGAGGACGACTTGGCGGAGGTCCTAGTCGAAATATTTGTTGTTTTTTCGTCTTCATATTTTACCACTGACGGACAAAATCCTCGTTTTCTCACCCTTTTTTGGTTTTATTTATCATTTATTATTTTCTTTCCTCTCTTAGCTTCATACGGGGTTAATCTAAAGCAAAATTTGGGAAGTGTAACTGCCTTCCAGGAAGTTAAGACTGTGGTAGAGTCTGGGATAAGAACTTGAGAGAAACCTTCCAGAAACAGTTGAATCTTAAACTGGAGAGTCTAAAATTTGACAATTTAGAAGAAAGAGGGAATAATTTTTGGACAATAGTTTTATGAAGCAGCAAATAGTCTTAAGAGGAAGCTTTGAAACGCAGCCAGGAATAATACTGAAAACGCTGTAAATCTTGTGGAAAAGAGGAAGGTTTCATACAAGATACATTTGATTGAGAGATCATGTTAGAGTAATAGGATTGCAACGAAAGTGAGAAAATATTAAAATACTCAGGTGTGTAGTAGAGACCATAGATAAAATTGTTGAGGATTTGGAAGATGATACCAGAGAGCCTAATAGTAAAATGTTGTAGTTGGCTGCAATAAGATTGAGAGGGAATAGTTATTTTTGACTATCCTAGTTAAATATGCTAACAGTGTCTCCATTCTTAAATAGGGAAGAGTTAATGAGAGATGGGCAGAAAATTTTGAGTATGTGCTAAACTGTGATAAAGTTACAAGAAATCATACTACAAAGAATAAGAAAATTGTGACCCTTTGGTAGTGAAGGAAGAATTATTTTTCTAGGAAGAATTAGAGACAGTAGTTCAAGGATAATAAGGTCCCATATGCTGATGATGTGGTAAATGGATTTTATAAAAATGTCGGCTGTGAAGTTAAAGCTAAACTACTGAAAATTATGAATACGATTACTGAATAAGGGAAAGTACTAAGGACAAACGTCTGCCACCTTTTAGAAGAGATCCAATCCTTATATGATATGCCAGATAGAAATATAAAATTATTAGTGTTATGTATGGGAACAACATTGCTTTGGTTAAGGTAAGAAATGAAATTAAGGGTTGTTTTCCTATTGATTCAGGAGTTAAGCAAGGTTGCGTTCTATCCCCCTTCATATGGATCATTTCGATGGACTTCCGCCTAAGAAACACAGCAAAGGTTATGGGTAAGCATGTATTCAAATAGGAATGAAACACACTCCTAGACTCAGATTATGCTAATGTTTTGAGGGCCTGAGATGATTTTTTGGAAGTTATAAGAGTTAAGGGTACAAGAACAGGCTTAAAAATTAATGTTAAGAAGAGAAAGTCATATAATACTGCTAATTGCTTCGTTCCCACGAACTTTGTTAATAGTGTGAGTCCTATTATAAAGAAAGTCAAAGATATTATGAACAGTTTTAATCCGTAGTCAGAATTCAACTAACTAAAATATTTACAAAACTTGCTTATGTAGTAGCAACTCATTCCTTCTTCACTCGGCGTGCACTCTTCTGCGACCGCGACGTCAGCCAATGCATTGGTACATTTGAGTTCAGCCCATTCGAAAGGTAACTTAAGCCATTAATTGGTACATAGCAGTTCCTCTTTTTCCTCGGAGTTTATAAAGCTTCAAAGGTTTGTGTTACGTTAAATTTGGTGAGCATATCATTCAAAAGCTTTGTTCCCTCTGGGATTATAAGTCTTTTGCCATCGTTATTGGTGAATACCATTTCATTTGTCGCTATACTTGGTAGAGGAAGAGCAGGAGGAGTGTAGTCAAACATTTTTATAAGGGACTCGCGCTGTTTCCTCCGCACAGCTGCCCCTGGACGTTTCCTTTTTGGCTTCGTTAGTGTCAGAAATGGGATCTCGGTAGCGTTATTCACGGCCGATAAAACTGTTCGGAGCTCCCCAGTGATTCCAGAGGCTTCCCCGATTGGCTCGAGTTCCGGAAGGTCCTCAAAGTCCCCATAAAAACCCTCGGCGATGCCGACAAGCTTCGAATACGTCTCGTCTGTCTGAAAGTCTTCTTCTTCCAACAGAATGATTTCTGCATCGTCTGTCATCTAAAAAAATAATAATATTAACACATATATTTATATACAGAGCAACGCCTGCTACTTAGAGGCGCGAGAGGGCGTCTGCGTTAACATTTAATTTCCCTGGTCTTGCACTGATTGTGAAACTATATACTTGAAGAGACAGAGCCCATCTTTCAAGGCGATGGTTACTGCCTCTCACAGAGTTTAGCCATGCCAAGAGATTGTGGTCCGTTAATACCTCAAAATTTCGCCCATACAGGTAGTAGCGGACTCGTGAAAGAGCCAAAACCCCTGCAAGACACTGCTTCTCGATCGTCACATATCGAGTCTCTCTTTCCAGCAGTTTTCTCGACAGGTAGCAAATTGGATGCTCTCCATCACTGAAGGACTGGGGCAGCGTGGCTCCAATTGCTATGTCAGAAGCGTTTGTTTGCAAGACGAAAGTGTTGGAAAAGTCAGGAGGATGCAAAATAGGTATGATGTAAGTCTGCATTTTAGTTCTATGAACAAGACTAGGTGTTTAGGCTCCCATGGTAAATATCAGGTACTTGTTTCCTGGTTAGCGCACTGAGTTCCCATGTGAGGCCGGCATATCCCTTAATGAACCGAGATTTATAATTCGTCATTCCAAGGAAGGTTCTCAGCACTTTCTTGGTGGCCGAGCGCTGAAATGCTTTGATTGCTTGTACTTTATTCAGTACTGAACTAATCGTACCTTCCCCAACTGTGTGTCCCAAATATTCTACTTTGGTATAACCAAACCTACTCTTCCTGGTATTGATTTTTAGGTTCGCTCTGTTCAGACGTTTTAATACTTCACTCAGGTGTCTCAGGTGCTCTGCTAAGGTTTCGTTGAAAACTATTATGTGATCGAAGTATACTCGAGCATGTTGGTATCCTCTCAATACTTCGCTGGAAAGTGGCAATCATCCGCTGGAAAGTGGAGGGTATGCCTTTCAGCCCAAGTGGCATTACACGGAACTGGTAATGACCAAATGGAGTCAAAAATGCAGTTTTCTCTACTGAACTACTTGCCAGTATCCTTTTCAACAGTCTATTACCGAGAAGAAGCGGACAGTCCGGACGTTTCCCAATATTTGATCAATGCGCGGCACGAGATAGCCGTCGAATTTAGTTCTAGCATTTATTTCCCTATAGTCAATAAAAAACTTCCATTCGGTGTCTTTTTTTTCACGAGAACTACAGGGGACGACCATTCGCTATGTGAAGGTTCGATAACGCCATCTTGTAACATTTTTTTCATTTCTTGTTTCAGCACTTCCCTCTGAGGCTGTGGTGCACGATACGGTGGAACTCGAATGGGATGGTGGGTTCCAGTGTGTATTTCGTGTCTTACATTTGTTGTTCCGAGACTCGTTGACAGAACTTTCTTCTGGGCCATGATGTTATTAAGGATTTCTTCCCTCATCTCGTGTGGCAAGGCAGAATTTATGTCCGGCATTACTTCATATTCCTCTTTTTCATAGGTTTGAATGGCAACTGTGTTTTCTTCTTCTTCATCGACTGTTGCGACGAAAACTTCATTGCTATCTTTCTCATCTCTTTCCTAAAACTTCCTTAGGAGGTTGATGTGATAGATTGCTTTCCTTTTCCCTGAGCCTTCAAGCTCTATTTCATAGCCGACTGGCGAAATAATACGCAGCACCTTGAATGGTCCTTGCCAACGAACATAAGTTTGTTACTTTCTTCCGTTAATAAAATTAAAACTTGGTCACCGATGGACAATGTCCTTGGCTTCGTTGCTCGGTCATAGTACCGCTTCATTTTTGCTGCTTCGGTTGCTTTTGTTTCTCTGGCAAAATCGCATATTTCCGATAATCGCACGCGCATCTGTCGTGCGATTCGTGCGCATCTGCCTTTATATTCTCCAATAATTATTGGGTCTTCCATCGTCCTATCTTCCCGCTCTTCTTGCATTAGATCCAGGATCCCGCGGGGATTCCGTCCGTATAGTACCTCGAATGGGCTATACCCCAGACGCGGATGTGTTGTTTCTCGATATGCGAATAGTAAGAAGAGTATAAACTTGTGCCTGTAGTTAGTTGATGTCCCTACATATTTGCGAAGCATGAATATTAGAGTCCCGTTGAACCTTTCAGTTTGTCCATCCGTCTCCGGGTAGTATGGCCTTGTCTTTATTGGCTTTATATTCAGTACCTGGTAAAACTTCTTTAAGACAGAAGACACGAACTGAGTTCCATGATTTGTCAAGATTTTGTTGGGAATTCCATAACGCGAGACGAACTTGGCAACTTCATCTGCAATAACGGGTGATTTTGTTGACCGCAATGGTATAGCTTCAGGATATCTAGATCCATAGTCATTAATAACTAGAAGCCACTGATGACCTGCGGAGCTTTTGGGTAGGGGTCCAACTATATCCATGGTGATTCCCGAGAATGACTTAACTATGGTGGGAAGAGGCCTAAGGGGTACCTTTTCCTTTGGTTTTCGTCTGGCGGTCATTTGACAAGCTGTGCATGACTTGATATAATTACCGATGTCCTTATAAATTCTGGGCCACCAAAAACGACGTGGAATGCGGTCAGTGGTTCGAGCCTTGCCTAAATGAGCCCTCATCACGTTGTCATGACCTATCTTGATAATCTGTGATCTATACTCACTGAAACTATAAGCTGCTTTTTTGTTCTACCAAGAGGATCAGTCCAAAGTCGGTAATAAATTCCGTCTTGGAATAAAACTGCAGAGGAAGAGAGCCATCGATTTCTTGCAATGCTTTCTCCCTGACAAAATTCAAAGTTGGGTTGTTTTCTTGGAGCTGAGAAAGTGCTCTAGATCTGATTGTCTGGGGCTCACTTCAGGGTTGCTATGTTTCTGTCTAATACCTGATCAGAACCCAGACTTCCCGCTTAGGTTGTTGTGTCTGAAATCAATCCCTTGTTGTTGGGGTCATACTGATCCGTGGCAGACAAATGAGGCAGGGTAGTGACCTCTGTCTGAGAAATCGTTTGTCCTGAGCTTGAAACATCTTGCGGTTTTGTCACTGATGACATGTCGCAGGGGTTAGAATCCGGCAGAGCCACAGTCGGCGCTTTGTGGAACTCTGGTTCTGAGCTGGCACCACTATGATTCCTTAATGATCTCTGCCTGGCTTGAGATCATGTCGCCACTAAGGCTTCTCTTGTTTTCGCTTCGGGTAGATCCTGGACGTTAATCGGAAGCATGTTCTCTTCGAATCTTGAAAAATTTCTTCCCAGTACAATTTTTTGGGGTAATGTGGGGTAGATCCCTGCTTTAATCAGTTCTTCAAGGATTCTTCCTGCACGATCCATAAGCTGTATAGTAAGAAGTCCAACAGCACATTCTATTTTGTGGCCCTCCGCCGCAGCGTACTTCAAAGTTTTCCCAAGAATGGGGTAAACTCTCTTGACCCATTCTGGGTTTACCATGGTGAATTCACATACTGAGTCAACCACTAAAGGTAGCATTTGTCCATTGCAGCGAGCCTTGACAAAGTATCCAGGCATGGGGGTTGATAGCTCCTCCACCAGATTAGTTGTATATACCCTTTCTCTTTTTGGCTCTTGGGTTTGACGTTCCCCTCCCCTGCATTCCTCTGTTGTATGTGACGTTGAGTTAGGATCATAATAGCAACGTTTTGGTGAGGGTGTGTGTGATTTGCCTTCCAGACCAGAAATCTGTTGAAGTTTGGTGAGAGGTCCTTTTGCTCGAGCTACCTCCTTCTTCAACGGGCGTAGAGACTTGTCCCAGTCATCAGCCTTTCTGGTGCATTCTCTCAGGGTTGTTGCACCACTCTGACCTAAGGATACCCTAATGTTTGGGATAGCAATTGTAATGAACTGCTCCACTACAATTTTTCTAAGACCTAATCTAAATGACTGGCCAGGTTGGGTTCTACCGTTCTTTGCTCCTCCATCTTCTCAAAACAGAGCTATTTTTTGGCTGAATAGTCAGGTAGTCCCCGTATTCTGTATAAGACTCGCCTGAGCCCTTTCTAGCATGTCGAAATCGTCGAAGAAAAGTCTCGCTATTGACATGGAACTTCTTGAGAATCGTTGTAGTGACCTCGTCTAATTTGCTAGCTGTGGCAGTTGGTAGGGCTGTATAAGCCTGCAGAGCCTTCCCGGATAGGTTTGCTGCAATTCTGGCCACCCACGTGGCTTGAGGTAAATTGCAGGCAGTCACAGTTCATGTGAAAGTTTCCAGGTAGGCCTCCACGACGTCACCTTCTCTCAGTGGGGCCATATAGAAGGTCGTTGCTCCAGACTCAGCGAGAGTCCGGATGCTAGTTTCTAAAAGCAATTGGTCTTGTTGCATCTCCTTCTTCAGGTTATGTCCTAGAGACAGCTGGTTTTCTTCGTTCAGCTTCCGCTCTGCCATTAAAGCTTCTTTTAATTCTTTGTGCTGTTTTTCCATCAAGGCTTTTGTAGACTGAGCCACCGAAGGCTGGAAGGCTTCTAGCAGTGACTTCAAAACAGTCTGGTCCATCTTCAGCGTTGTTTCTAGATCTTCCCCTTCCGAATTATGCTTGCTTCTGACCTTGTGTGGTAAGGAACAAAGTCAGTCCAGGAGCTCCTGCTTCCCTGGATTGTTTTTTCGTCTCCTTGTCGTCCGCCAGCGCAAAACGCAATATTGTAAGGGTTTAACTTATGTATGTCTAATCGCAAAGATCCCGGAATTAGAACTCGAAACCTTAAAACAAGAAAGGAGCAAAAGAAAAAAAGAACAAGAAGAAAAAAAGAAGAAAGGCGGATTCCTGTTCAGAAATAAACCCGTAAACAGAAGTCAGAAAAAAAATAAAAGTGAATTTTTGTCCGGAAGTAAACCTGTAAACAGACATCAGAAATAAAAAATGGATTTATGTTCGGAACTAAACCCATAAACAAAAAAAAGTGAATTTCTGTTCGGAATTAAACCCGTAAACAGAAACCAGGAGAAAAAAGCAAGAATGGGATTTCTGTTCGGAATTGAACCCAAAAACAGAAATTAGAACGAAAAACAAAAGAGGATTTCTGTTCGGAAGGAAACCCGTTAATAGAAATCAGAAGAAAAAAAAAGTAGATTTCTGATCGGAAGTAAACCCGTAAACAGAGATCAGAAAAAAAAATGGATTTCTGTTCGGAAGTAAACCCGTAAGTAGAAATTAGAACGAAAACAATGTGAATTTCTGTTCGGAACTGAACCTGTAAACAGAAATCAGAAAAGTAAAACAAAAAATGGGTTTCTGTTCGGAAATAAACCCGTAAACATGATAAGAAAAAAAAATGGACTTCTGTTCGGAAGTAAACCCGTAAACAGAAATTAGAACGAAAACAAAAGTGAATTTCTGATCGGAACTGAACCCGTAAACAGAGATCAGAAAAGTAAAACAAGAAGAATGGATTTCTGTTCGGAAGTAAACCCGTAAACAGAAATGAGGAACGAAAACAAGAAAGGGATATCTGTTCGGAAGTGAACCCGAAAATAGAAATTAGAAACGAAAACAAGAAAGAGATTTCTATTCTGAAATAAAGAAATGAGTAAATTTTCTGCTCGAAACTAAACCCGGAAGCAGAGATTTAAAGTAGTCGTTCTTCGGAACAGAACCCAGGAAGAAAGAGCTCACCTTTGGAACGGATCCCTCTGCTGGTCACCAGATATTATAAAGTAAGTCAAAGATATAATGAACCGTTTTAATCCTTAGTCAGAATTCAACTACCTATAACATTTAAAGCACTTACTTATGTACTAGCAATTCATTCCTTCTTCACTCAGCATGCACTCTTTTATGACGTGAGCCCATGCGACAGGTCACGTAAGCCATTAATTGGTACATTTGAGTTCAGCCCATTCGAAAGGTCTTGTAAGCCATCAATTGGTACATAACAAGTCCATTTTGAAGGATAAACATGTCCAGTTGGCACTTTTGAAATAACGGTGGCAGTGCTTTTAGCATGGGGAATATAATACATATTTGAGTAAAAAGGTGATTTGGGTATCGAGAAGATCAACTAAGAGAATAGCTTCACTTATTTTGTTATTATGATTAATAAAGATGGTGGATGTAGTGAAGATGTTAAAAATAGAATGACCAAGGATAACAATCTTTTCTTCACAATTGGAAAAGGTTTGGAATAAGAGAAAAATAAGTATGAGAATAAAGATCAGAATACTGGAAGACATAGTGACGAAATTGGTCAAGTATGATTCTTTAATGTGTGCGTTTCGGAAGAAAGAGGGAGGTTTGTTAGGTATTTTCCAGAGAAATTGTTTATATATTCTTTTCTGTACCTGTCTGTCGCGTCTATAGCAAACAGTAAAAGCTATAGTAAAAATGTGGGTCAAACCCTCTTTCTAGAATTTAGATGGCTACAAGTTAAAAGGTTCGTAGTGCTTCAAACCAAGACTGTTCAAGTTATGCTTTCGTGGTTGCAGCGGTAGCTGCAACCTAGTAAGTGACGAACACGTACCATAGTAAGAAAAGATAACTTGAAACCCTTAAAAATGGTATCAGATGAAAACGAGGAGATTGAGACTAGCAATTGAATGGACTTTTACGAATCACATATTTCTCAGAACATCACGTAGAACACATGCACTTTAGGCTTTAGGATGCATGACTACTGTTGCAGCTAGTGTATTTACGATCAGCTGCAGTTAGGGAGTGGGGGGGAATTACATATTGGCCTGCATAGTGGCTGCGTTTTATAATCTTATCACACTCGAATTTCACGTGGTTGGGAGATTTGTATTTATGGCAGCCACGGAGTGGGCACGAGAATTTAGAAACCAAGAGGAATTCGCAACCCACCTTGAGCCCAAGTCGTAGACTATCAATACCATAGCATAAGCAAAAGTAAATTTCACCGCCAGGGAGTTATCCAAACGTTCAGCTGAATGAAAATCAATACATTGCTTAAATATTACTACATCACAATTATCAGTACCCCCTTGGCAATGAAATGAAATTTTTTTTCGCCCATCATGGTGTCACAGCTAGTTAATATGTCTTACCCAAAGAGCTCATAACACACAGTTAGACAACACTCTCAGCCTCAATAACACAATTACATTGCTTAGATATGACCCCGTCACAAATAGCAGGCACCCCCTTGATAATGCCATGATATTTTGTTTCTTGTATAATGACGTCACAGTTACTCAACACACTTGCTGCGGATTGAAGTCCTTTGCTGCGGATTGACTAATTTGAATAATAGTATTAATTGCTTCATGACCACGATTCCAACAGTTCGTGGTAACTAACTGTATATTAAGAGCGACTCGTCTCAATAGTAACCGAAACTCTAAAAAACAGAATTTTAGCACCAAAAGATACATCAAAAGACTCAGATTTTTATGCTGATTTTAAATATATAAGTTTCATCAAGTTTAATTGTACTCATTAAAAGTTACAAGCCTGAGAAAATTTACCTTATTTTCTAAAAAAGGGGAAACACCCCCTTAAAGTCATAGAATCTTAATGACAATCACACCATCAGACTCAGCGTATTAGAGAACCTTACTGTAGAGGTTTCAAGCTCCAAGCTTTTCAAGCTTAAGTGTGGAATTTGGTATTTTTGCCAGAAAACAGATCTCGGATACGTGTTTATTTTATTTTTTTTTCTTTGTTTTGATTTCAGGGGTGTCAATATGGACCCAGTGGTCCTGGAATGTCGTGAGAGGGCTCATTCGAACGGAAATTAAATCTTATAATGCCTTTTTTAATAAAAAAAAAAATAAAATCGCTTTTTGCAAAACAACTGCATTTTTGATGACTGCAGTCTTTCCTGCTGCAGTCTTTTCAAAGATATTTGATTTTTGAAGCAATCAAACAGTTCGTGGTAACGAACTGTATAGTTAGAGTGACCAGGTGGTTGTAAGTTAGAGTTACAGCGACCAATTTGTTGGAAATATGTAGGAAATTTGACTAGTGATCAGAAGTTCTAATTCTCTTTTCAAGATTCATAGTGATCGAAGGGTGGATCCCTCCCCTCCCCCCTCACACCTCGTTCTTTCTCGAAATGCATCTGATTTTGATTTTGAGATGGCCATTTTGTCCAACGTATTTGAAAGGTCCGGAACTTAGGTCTTTGAGGATGACCCCCCCCCCCAACACCCATCAGGGAAAGAGTTTTAAGTTATGCCTTTGGGGCATATAAGGTATATATTTAGAGAGGATGATCGTATAAAATTTAGAGGGGACTCATTGAATTCGTAATCAGAAGCTCTAGTGCCCTTTTTAAGACTCAGAGTGATCGGAGGGTGGATGGCCCCAACACGCCTCGTATTTTCCCGCAATGCATCTGATAGAAATTTTGAGATGGCCATTTGTTGTCCTATAAACTTCAAAAACAGCTTATTCGATTAGAAATTGAAAGGGCCAGTGTTCTTTTTATTAGTTGAAAGTGATTGAAGGACAAATAACCCCCTCCCTCGCCCACCATTTCCCAAAACACTTCCAATCAAAATTTTTAAATAGTCATTTTTTTAACGTAATTGAAAGGACCGGAAACTATGTCTTCGAGGATGAGAACCCCCCTCCCACAGCCCTCATATTAACATATTTTGCTTATTTAAATCATACAATAAATAACCGAGTCAAACTCAAAACGAGCAAAGATTAACATGAGTAGAGCTGACAACCTCCATGCCTTCTCAAGACCAGAACATAATTTGAACTTTACTTAAAACAAAATACATCTAAAATCTTTTCATTTTGTTTTTACTTGTTTTAAATGTTTTTACTAGATTTATGAAGGGGAAAGTCCTCCTCCTTGAACCCCAATTACAGCGCGAATGTCTGGTGCCCTTTTTAAAAGTAACAAGAGATTGGAGGGCAAGCAACCTTTCTCTCAAGCCCATTCATATTCCAAACGCATCCAGTCAAAATTTTGAGATAGCCATTTTGTTCAGCATAGTAATTCGGTCCAGCAACTATGTCTTTAGAAATATTAGGCCTGTCAACTCCCCACAATTAAGCAATTGGCCATAATACTTTATAACTAAATGTTGCTTCAAAAATAAATCAAAATGCTTTGTGTTAAATGGTTGCCAATAACGCACCTCAGCAATTCCCTAAATATTATTTTTCCAGTCAACTTCAGAAGCTATCAAATTAAACTAGAAAATACTATTTGTTTCGTGATTAAAAATGGTTAAAAAAATTTCTCCAACACATAAATAGAAACCCATTCTATGGATTCCTATATAAGAAAACTGAAGAGATATGCATTGATGTCCATAAAAAAGACTATGTCAATAAAAAACGAACAGAAATTTAATTTAAAAACGTATTCCCCAAAACAAGTTTTTCAAAGAAGTAGAGCTATATTAAGCCAAGAATGAGCAAAAATAAAGTCAAATAATCTTCCAAACTTAAAACTACCACAAATCACTATCAATAAATAAAAGAAACTCAAAACGAACAGAAACTACAATAGATAGCCGAGTCAAACTAATAACGAGCAAAAATTAACATGAGTGGGGCTAATAACCCCTATGCCTTCTCAAAACCAGAAAAAAATTTGCGCTTTAATGAAAACAGAATACGTTTGAAATGTTTTCACATTATTTGCTTTCATAAATGAAAAATTATCAAACCTTAATGAAGAAATGTCAGTATGTGTCAATTTAATTGACAATCCGAGGTCATTTCTTTTTTTTTCCGTAAAGCGAAATTTATGTTCTGATCTTGAGAAGACATAGGGGTAATCAGCCCTACTCATGTTAATTTTTGCTCGTTTTAGTTTGCCTCGGCTATTTATTGTGGTTTCTGTTCTTTTTTAGTTTCAATTATTTATTGATAGTGATTTGTGGTAGTTTTAGGCTTGAAAGATTACTTGACTTTATTTTTGCTCATTCTTGGCTTAATGGGGTTCTTTACTTTTCTTTGAATAACTTGTCCTGTTGAAAATTTTTTCAAATTAATACAAAAAATACGAAAATATATAAAGTATTATTTTTTCCATGAAAAAGACTCTGTCAATAAAAAACGAACAGAAATTGATTTAAAAACTTTTTCCACAAAATAAGTTTTTCAAAAAAAAGTAAAGAGCTCCTTAAAGCCGAAATGGGCTGAAATAAAGTCAAATAATCTTCCAAGCCTAAAATTACCGCAAATAACTATTAATAAATAATTGAAACTCAAAACAAACCGAAATTACAATAAATAGCTGATTCAAACTCAAGACGAACAAAAATTAACATTAAAAGTGCTTATAACTCCCATGCTTTCTCAAGACCAGAACATAATTTGTGCTTTACTGAAAAAAAAAAATATGTTTTGAATGTTCTAACTTTTTTTTACTTTCAAAGGTAAATTTTATCAAAACTTTATGGAAGAAATATCCGTTTATTTCAATTAAGCAGACAATCCACGGTCTTTTTTTTTTTTTTATTTAAGCACAAATTATGTTCTGGTCTTGAGAAGGCACGGGAGTTATAAACCCTACTCAGGTTAATTTTTGTTCGTCTTGAGTTTGACTCAGCTATTTATTGTAATTGCTGTTCGTTTTGAATTTCATTTATTTATTGATAGTGATTTGTCTGACTACAATAAGCCCTACGACCCAGCGACTTTTTCTTAGTTGGAATATTAAATAACGAATCACAGAGCAGGTAGCAAAGTCAGTCAAATATGCAGCTCACATTGGAGATTATTTTACCCTAGGATCACATTAGAGTTTATTTTTCTTCTTGAGAAGCATTGAATTAGACAAATTTTATTGGTAATAATAAGAGTGTAAAATTTTTCTTATGATTTTGGTCAGTTTAAGGGTTGGTGTTTTGAACTAAATAAGACGTAAAACCACAGACAAGAAGTATTATCATACCTCTTACTGTGCGTAAAACCCTTTTCTTTCTCGGTAGAGCTAATGCGACCGGTCGAGGGATAAGAATAGGGTCGACTCGCCTACGACAGGACCACAATTTAGCAAAAATTTCAAAATAAAAAGACATGGCTCTTAATATTTAAGATGTTGAAAATTAAGGAACTGCAGTCCACTTAAATTTCTGTAATGCCTTTTGTTAGTAAAGTTTATCTAAACCAGACCAAAGCGTCTTAGTAGACTGTCAAATATTTGTTCTTACCATGTGTTAAGATCATCCACGTAGTATGGAAGCCCTGTAGCCTATGTTAATTTTTACTATAGCAAGATGTTTTAACAGCCAATTAAGCTTTCATGGTAAAATTCCAGACAAGTTACTTTTCTTATCTTGGAAAGTGGCTAGGTTAGGAAAATTAAACTTTCAGGGATGGATCTACAGACTAAAGTATTTGAAATACATACTTTGACTCCTTCTCCCTCTAGAGGGTACTGACCTTTTATGATTTTAAAATTCTTGCTTCTGTAAAATTGAAACCTTTCAAAATAGATCTCCTGCTTAAACAAAGTACAAGATAGTATTTTCAGCTTCACAACTTTGCTCAATCCCAATTTATGAGGTTTCAAAGATCTGCAAATACATTTCCTAAATGTAGAAAAAAAAAAACAGGTAAATTTTTATTAAATCATATTATTGACTTACAAATAAAGTGAATTTACCACTTGATGCTTTTTTTGTGCTCTTTTCAAATATAATAGTCATTTTTGTTGGAAATAAATTTTACCCCCACCCCTATATACCAATTTAGGGTATATATTTGCACATTAGGGGGATGGAGGTAAAGTTTAAAATAACCTCCCATTTACATCAGAAATAAAATTTGCCCCCCCCTACTGTGCAAATATATACCCTGAATTGGTATATATAAGGGTGGGGGTAAAATTCATTTCCAACAAAATGATTATTATATTTGGAAAGAGCATATAAAAAAGGCATTGAGTGGCATATTCAATTTATTTGTAAGTCAATAATATGATTTGGTAAAAATTTACCAAAAAACATTGATATGGCTGACAATTCTAATCCAAACAGGAATTGTGTTTTCAAAACTAAAACCAGAGAAAAGGAAATTGAAAATTAAGGTAGGCTATAATTTTGTTTTGTCAAAATTTAAATAGCCTAGGTACAGACCTGTCAAATAGGCAAATTTTGTAATAACTAGAAATTAGAAGAGGATTAACATAGTAGCTTGGTAATGCCTTCCCAGAGTATATTTTTGGTTCTGTAATCATTATACAAAGTTTAATTTTATTAACAAAGCCACTTTCCAAGATAGCAACAAGTAGCTTGTGTAGAGTTTTACCACTTCAATATTTGACTGTAACACAGAAAAATTGGTAAAACACAAGTTTAAAGACTTTTTGCTATCATGGAAAGTTGGTTGATTTAGTTAAGTTATAAAGCTAAAATAAATCTTATGCTCAAATAAGGCATAAGAATAGTGTTTTGAGCCTCATCCCTTTACCCAATCCCAATTTATAATGCTTCAAAGATCTGTAGTTATTTTCTTAAACCTATATCAGTTCAAATAGGGATAAATCTTTTTATTAGACAATAAGAAAATACTAAATATTTTGATCACATATTCAGTGACCATCATCAGCAGATTTACCAGTATATCTGCATATGATGGTCACTGTATATGTCATCAAAATAGCTAGTACTTCTTTTTATTTTTTTTTTTTATGTCTGACAAAAGGATTTATCCCTATTTGGAGTGTTGTTTATCATCATGAAAAGGCAGTGTGGTCTTTGAAAATACCTAATTCTTAAATGGAGCAAGAGACCCTTGATAAAAAATAAAGACAGACTGAGTATTTACATTTGATTCCATGCCTTCTAATTACCTCATTTATTATCTGATGTTAGAAGTTTTAATATCATTGAAGTTCTCAGTTACTAGACTTCTCTAAATCAGAATATGCCAGTTTCATTGGCATCATGTGCCAGAAATTAACAAAGATCCAGTGATATTTAGTCAAAAATTTTTGTAGAGGCTAATTTTTTTTTTTTTATAAAATGAATTCTATCTGGAAAATAAACTTACTCTGGCCATTGGTGACATAATGTAGCAAAGGCTGTCACCATTAGCTGCTATATTCTCAAGGTATAAATGAGTAGTTTACCATTCAAAAGTACAATTTCTATTATAAATTTGAATCAACTGTGATCCATTTATTAGTTGCATTTGGGAGTAGCTCTTTAGAAGCTTGCTATCTCAAAAAATTAAATTTGAAGACTTCCTGTTCTAATTATTTGCAAAAGCCAAGGAATTTGTGGCCAAAATAACATCATTTATGATAACATTTCAAAACTCTCCTAAACCTTATATCCTGGTAAAATCTATTGCTTCTGAGATTCATTCACCTAACCACCATGGCAGGAACTCTCTAACAAACTTCAGTGTCACTCCTCACTGCAATACCTACAAAAAATTATTAGATCATATTATTAGATGTTATTAGATCATTTTATATCATTGGAATATAGATTGATTTAACTGTAAACTTAATCATGGCCAATAGTGCAATCAATTGAGATAACTCAATGACCATCTCTAAAAAGAGTTACCATCACTTTCCCAGCCAAAAAAAAGTTTAGCTTTTTTTGGATCAGGCTCCTCCTTTGGAGTCCATTATATTTTGTTTTGGTAGTATAATGGTATGTCTTAATTTCAACTACACTAAGTTAGATGCCACAAGATTTTTTATTTATTGCACCTAAACTCCACCAACATATTATTGCAAAAGTATCTTCTTGATTATCTTGCACATCCCTCAGACCCCCCTCTTTTGGAAATTTGTGTTTCAACGGCTTTTTATCAATGGACCTAGTGACCACTATGTTCTGTTCCTAGATATTCTTCTTGATGATAATCTCCTATTTGGGCATCCTATTAATCAATTTAAAAAGAAGATATCAAGGAATCTTAGAATTCTTGGGAAGCTGAAATATCTTTTTCCTTGGTCAGTTCAAGAACCTCTGTTTCACAGTTTAATTTAGTCTTATGTCAGTAGAAGTGGCGATAATAAGTACTATTATATGCTGCAACTTCTATGGAAGGAAATTGCAATAGCATGGAAAAGGGCATCAGTAAATTTCTTTGTCTCTATTCTCCTGAGGAGGCCTATGTAAATGAGTCATGTGTGTTGAAATTATATAATTAGATGAAACAAGTGTCAGGTGTACAAAAAAAAAAAAAAAAAACTTGGCCTCCCTCAAGTAAGCTAACCATAGACCATGCAATAGCACTGCCAAAGTAAAGAACAATGTTGGCACAATGTATTATTTATTTATTTATTTTTGTTTTTAACCAGGGCACTTTGTATAGTAGTTGTCATAGAAACTTTGAAAGGGACTGATTCAATTGGAAATTGAAAGTTCTAATGCCCTTTTGAATAGTTGAAAGTGAATAGAGGGCAACCAGCCCCCTTCCTTATACCCATTATTTTCTCAAACACATCCAATCAATTTTTTTTTATAAGCATTTTGTTCAGCATAGTTGAAAGGTCCAGAATTATGTCTTTGAGGATGACTCCCCCCTCCATGAAGCCTGCAGGGCAAGGGTTATAAGTTGTACATGTTGCCCATTATTAACAAAAGAGGTTTTTATGGAAGGAGTTGTTTTATAAACTTCAGAGAGGGTTCATTTAATTTTAAATCAGCAGTTCGAGTGCCCTGTTAAGGGTCAAAAGTGATCAGAGGGCAAATAGCCCCCCCACCAAGTCCCCCCCCCCAATGCATTCAATAGAAATTTTGAGAAAGCCAGTTTATTCAAAATAGTCCATAGATCATATAAAAAGGCTTTTGGGGTTGAAACAAACCCCACGAACCTGGGGGCAAGGGTTTTAAGTTATGCCCCAGGGGCATATAAGGTCTTATGGAATGGGTGGTGGCATAACCTCTGGAGGAGGCTCATTTGATTGGAAATTGGAAGATCTAGTTGCCTTTTAAGAGTCAAAAGCAATGGAAGACAACCAGTCACTCCGCCAACTACCCCTCTTTTCTTCAAACGCATCTGATTGAAATTGTAAGATAGCCATTTTGCTCAAAATAGTCCAAAGAACATATAACAATGCCTCCAGGGTTGACATAACCCATCAGAGCCTTGGGGCAAGGGTTGTAAGGTTTGCTGTGGGGGAATTTAAGGTTTTTTTATGGAATAGGTTGTCATAAAACTTCAGATAGAGATTATTTGATTTGAAATTGGAAATTCCAGTGCCGTTTTTAAGAGTCAAAATTGATTAAAGGGCAACTAGCCCTCCTCCCATGCCCATCTTTTCCCAATACAAACATCCAATCAAAATTAACCTTTTAGGGTAAGTTGTGGTAGATTTTGAACCAGCCAGAGAACACTAAGTGTATACTTTTAATACTAATTTTACAGTTACTGTAACTAATGACACTAAGGGTGTTAAGGGTGAAACTTTTAGGGAATGTCTTTTGGGATTTCCCCTTCCCTCTCACAGCCCCCAGGGCAAGGGTTTTAAGTTAGATAAAACGAAACAATAGTAAAAAAAGAGAAAAACGAGGATTATACAAGCCAGTGAAACATATGGACTAAAATGCAAATACTTCGGTCAAGACTTCCACTTGACCGGTCCCAGTGCAAGATAATAACATAAAAATTAGTAATAAAAATCCATGGATACTATAAAAAAAATTTTCAAACCTTAAAACGAAGTGCAACTAAAATTTGAAGACCCTCTCCATATAACAGTAAAAGGGTAACTGAGTAAAAAATACAGTACCTAACGGGTATTCAGTTTTCTAATTTATACAGAGCATGTTTAAGGGCTATATGTCTTCATGGAAAAGCCTCGTTACAAATTTGGTTAAGTTGTTAAATGTGATTTTTTTTTAATGCTTAAGTAGAATAAATCAGAATTAATTAGCTCATTATAAATGGAGCTTGAATAGGTTTCTCCCCTGTCTCTATTGAGAGCAACCTTTTGGTGAATGTACTTTTTTATCTCAACTGCCTCCCTGAAAACTTGTATGAGACCTTTAACAGGGGCAATAATGGAGGTGTTATCGAATAAAACGAAATGGTGTGGGTTGTTATAGATATGCTGAGCCAAGGCGGAATCAAAAGTCTCAGGCCTTTGGCGTAGCTCCATAGCTTTGTCGATTGAGGACCTGCGTTCAAACAATCTCTCCCCCAATTGCTGGTGGGTTCTTCCAACATAAAAACATCTGCAAGAACATGGAACCTTATAAACACCACTGCCCAAAATAAGGCTTGTTTTATCTTTACCGCTGTTAAATATTACCGCTATGTTAAAAAATCTTTACCGCTATGTTAAAATAATCATTTACTTGATGATCAATTTTGAAGGTGGCTTTTAAGTTATGTTTTTTAAAAATTCTTGTAAGTTTGTCACTTAATTCGGGAAAAACGGGTAAAACAATAAAGACTTTCTTATCACACATTAAAGAGATGATATCCGTCGAGGGTTGTGGAGATGATGAATCTTTTTCTGCCTTTTTTTGTCTTTTTTCTATGATGGATTCCAGTAACTTGATGGGATATCCATTGCAAAACAAAATGTCCTTCAGATAATTTAATTCTGGGATTATATGAGCCTTTGAACAAATTCTTATGATGCGATGAACTAAAGATATAACTACTCCTTTTTTTACACAAGGAGGGTGGTTGGAAGAGAAATGCAAATACCTATCATTATGTTTAGGTTTTCTATAAATTGAATATTCAAGGCTGAGAGATTTTTTGAAGATTAAGACGTCTAAAAAAGACAGTTTATGATTATCTTCCAGTTCCAAGGTGAACTGAAGGTTGGAATCGAAACTATTATGATGAAATAGAAAAGCGTTAAGTTATATCTCTTCGTGATTCCAGACAGAGATCACATCATTGACAAACCGGCCCCAGAACCGGTGTTTCAGAGGAAAAGTATTCAAAGCGGAGGTTTCAAAAAATGTTTGGGTGAAAAATTGATTGTTGTGCCGAAAAGATAAGGAACATCTATTGCAAAGACGAACAAGTTGCATAATAGTTTCAATATCTAATGTTTTGTAATCAATCGGGTCAATATTATCTTGTAGTTTCTTTTGAAGAGCAAATTCACATTTTTTTATATCACATGATGTATACAGCGAAATGGCATCAAAACTGGCCAAAACTGTGTCTTTTTTTATATCAAGGTTTTTTAATTTTTCCACAAGGTGTACTGAATTTTTAATGTAAGAAGCTTGCGTTGACATAAGAGGACGAAAAATTGTGGCTAAATGAAAAATTGTGGCCATATGTTTCACTGGCTTGCATAATCCTCGTTTTCTCTTTTTTTACTATTGTTTCGTTTTATCATGATTAGCCAGTGTGGTCTTAGAAATTATTTACGACAAGCTGTAAGTTAGGCAATTTGTTCATTGTTTACACATAGTATCTGTTATTTAGAAAGGTATGCATCTTTGACCTTTAGTTTCCCAAAATACAAAATGTATTCAGGTGAATCTTTCAGGGAATGTTTAGAGAAGTGTTACACTAAATCAAAACATTTTATGTGTATAAGAGGTGTAAAAAGGCATAACACAGGAATGACTAAGTATGTCGATAAATAAAAGTTCAAATAGGGATAAAATCCTTTTAATAGACAGTGATGATGATAACAGTGATAGAAATTCACAAAAATACCAGATATTTCGGTCACATATACAGTAACCGTCATCAGTAGTAAAACTAAACTAAAACAATTTAAAACAAAAGTTTATATTCTAAATCAAATAACATTACATATTGTTTAAATCTCTAATTCTTATCAAAGCAAAGGCGGATGCTAGCCTCTTTGACCTAGTTGGATTCGGTTCATTAGCGTTCAATGATATAACGTTTGGACAAAGGTCAACTACATTGGGTGAATTGAACTTTACTCTGTCAGATTTTAATAAATTATCATAGATAGAGTTCAACCCATATTCAGCTGTATCCCGATTCAAAGCAATATTCTTGAAAAAGATTTCCTTTATTTCAAAAATTTCACAAAAATTTTGCTTTTAACCCCAATCCCTAGAAATCAAAGAGACATTCTCGAACAAAATAAAATGGTCTGGAAAATTAAAAATATGTTCTGAAAGGGCTGAAGTAAAATCTTCAGACTTATAATTTTGCTTTAAAGCCGAAGAAATAGAATCTTTGTGTTTTAATAATCTCATTTCCAAACTCTGGTTAGTACGTCCTACATATGAGCTTCCGCAAGTAGATGAGATCTGATAAACCCCACTTTGATGCCCAATGAAGTTAGCTCCTTCCCAGAATTTAGAAAACTACCCAAAGTATTATTACTCTTTAATGCTACCCTTAGACCATTGCTTTGTAAAATTCTTTTAAGTTTTTCACTTAGCCCGGGCACATATGGTAAGGAACAAAAAACCTCATTCTCCTATGTTGTCTCCAAGACTTCCTTAGAAATCTCTAGAAACCTTTTTCTTCTTTTTGAAAAAGTCTGGTTAATTAACCATTCTGGATACATGTTGCTTATTAGTATTTTCCTTAGAAAAGACAACTCCTCCTCAACAAATTTTGGAGAGCAAATACTAAAGATCCGATCAGTTAAAGAAATGATCAAACCAATTTTTACTTGGCGAGCGTGACTGGAACTATAGGACAAGAATATATTGCTATTTGTTGGTTGTCTGTAAATTTTAAAATCCAGACTATTTTGTTTTTTCAAAAGAAGAACATCAAGGACAGAAAGTTTCCCATTTTTTTCCAATTCAACAGTAAACTTTAAATCCCCCCCCCCAAAAACAATTAAGATGTTCCAAAAATTCTTTTTATTCCTCCTCCCCATAATCCCATACTGAAATAATAACATCCATATACCGGCCCCAGAAAATATGTTTTAAAAAATATGAATCTAACGCAATTGTTTCAAAATTCTCCACAAAAATATTAGCTAACAAAGGGGATATAGGGGCCCCCATAGGTAAACCATTTATTTGTTCGAAATACTCCCCTCTAAATTGAAAAAAATGAGAGAACTTATTGCACAACCTTACTAAGTACATAATTACAGAAACTTCCAAATCTGTTTTGCCACTAATCAAATACAAATTTATTAACAGGGTTCCTTTTAGAAGAGTTCCGGCTGCTTCTACATCAATATTTGTGTACATTGATACAATGTCGAAGCTTGAAAGCAAAGAATTCGAAGAAATTTCTACTTTTTTCGGTTTTTCAACCAAATTTGAAGAATTCTTAATATACGAAATTTGTGTAGACGAAAGTGGTTTACAGATTGACACTAACCATTTGCTCAAAACACTTGTTGATGACCTTGTACTTGGCACAATTGGTCGTAATGGTAGGTTAGGCTTATGAATTTTGGGAAGTCCATATAATTAGGGCACAAGGAACTGCGTGGCAGGCATTTGTAATAGAGTTGAGGTGTACTTTTTCCTTCATCCTTTAAGCACTTCAATTCGTTTTTAAGCTTATTTGTAAAAGAGTCTGTTGGAATATACGATAGCTTCTTGTATGTTTTTTCATCATTTAGTAAACTTCTGTAATTTTGATTCGTAGTCCTCAGTATTGATCACAACTAAAGTGTTTCTCTTATCTGCTTCTGTAATTGTAATTGAACCATCCCTTTTCAAGTTTATAAGAAATCTTATGTCTTTGATGGTGATACTAGAAAATTCCGGTTTCAAAACAAAATTAGATAGGGTTTTCACGGGAGAAGCTCTTACAAACCTAACATCTTTTATTAGATTTGCGTTTTCATGCAAAGATGTTTCTATTGAAGAGATAATGTCTTCCACGGGGACTTTATCCGGTTTAAAACAAAATTTCGGACCCTTTTCAAGCACTGATTGTTCTTATATCGTTAAAGTTCTTGATGAAAAATTAACCACACCTGGTCCAAGAACTGACGAAAATATTATTTTTTGATAATTTCGAAAAGTTTTTTAGTAGTCTTTCCCTGGACAGGCGAAAGTCATGATTGAAGTTATTTTTCTCTGTTTGTTGAATAAAACAAAAGTCACTTATACAAACCTTTTTTTATATCAGCTTTTTCAGGAAAAGTTTATCTCTGATTATTAAAGCTCTTTTTCGACTTTTATCATTAATAATGTGATTTTAAGTCTTGAAATGTAAGCTTCGTTCAAACTTTTCTTCCTTGAATCTACGACTAAGTATGTTAATTGGGAACTTTTAGGAAATGATAAGGGAGATGATCAATTGACCAAAAAGGCACTACCCCTACTTCTATTGCTGCTACAACTACTACTAATACTACTACATTCACAACAGCTACTACTACTACTGTTACAACTATCACTAAAACTGTGTAATGTAGTAACTCAAGAGTTTTGTGTATACAAACATTGGTTAGGGCTAGATTACCCAGACTGTGGTCATATGAATCATTATATTTGTTAACTACCAAGTCAAGTTTAGGGATAAATGAAAAAGGGGTAAATTGTGTTTAAGAATGATTAATTTTTAGTCTCAATGTATGTATAACTTTTTCTGCAGTACTGCACTCTATGGGAGAAAACAAGTGATTTAGAACTACATTAGCCTATAATTTTCCAGTACCTTCTTTAGGGCTGGTGGCAAAATTCTTTCCCACAATCGATTTATAATTTATTGAAATGGAAATAGAAAATAGACAATCAAGATATTTGGCCCCTTCATGTTGTGTCTTTTTCTTGAATAGAACAAACCTAAAAACAACTTTATGTATCAATCACAATTAACAAGTACATATTATAAGGCTTATTATATTTCAAAAAGTCTCTCTCTAATACTAAAAGATCTGCTTGAGTAATTTCACCAGGGAAAAATAGGAGGGTCCTTCAAAATGTTTAGGTCAAAGCCTAAAATTTCTACGCTAAAAATTTATTCTAAAAAATAAATTACGAATTTTTTTTGACAGGTTAATATAATATAAGAAAACAGTCCAGAGCTCGAGAATAGCTGTAGGATTCTTATAAATTTTTACTCTTAAGATTATCTCTAATCAAAAGACCATTTTTTTTGAAGATTCCCTAAAATATCAATTCTTTTGTGTGCATTTTCATCTCATCACAAATTATCTCCCATGATTTATAGCTGTAAATAATGCATTTAGGGGCACTACTCAAGACAGACTTTGAGTTTTCTATTATCTTTGAAAGAAGCTGCGTTTTTGTGAGTTTTGGCACTATTCAAGAAATACTTTGAGTTTTCTATTATCTTTGAGATAAGCTACGTTTTTTGTGAGTTCTGGCACTACTGAAGACTGATTGTGAGTTTTCTATTATATTTGAAATAAGCTACGTTTTTTATGAGTTTTGGAACTACTCAAGATAGATTGTGAGTTTTCTATTATCTCTGAAATAATCTATGTTTTTTGTCAGTTTTTTTTGTGATCTTTGGCACTACTCAGGATAGATTGTGAGTTTTCTATTATCTTTGAAATGAACTACGTTTTTAGTGAGTTTTTGCACTACTCAAGACACATTGTGTGTTTTCTATTGTCTTTGAAATAAGCCATGTTTTTTATGAGTTTTGGCACTAGTCAACACAGATTGTGAGTTTCCTATTATCTTTAAAATAAGCTACTTTTTTGTGATTTTTGGCAATACTCAGGACACTGTGTTCATGGATGTATATTTTACTTTAAAATGCACTTATCTATCTATCTAATATGCAGAATAATTGTACAAAGCATATTTTGCCTACAGACCTGCTATAATTTGTCCCCTCCCCTATTGTGCAAATTTATAGCCCAAATTTATTTCTAAAGTAACTAAGAAACTAACGCAAAACGGGAGTGTTCTTGAATTTTACACAGCATAAACTTGATTGAGTGGGGCAGATCAGTCTAAGGCACGCTACCAAAGTAGATCTAGATCAGTCTTGATCTAGAGTGTGTGGTATAAAGAACTCTTTTCTTGGATAAAACCCTGTTTTACATTGTGAGTGATTTCCCAGTGGACACTTATTTGAAGATTTTTATTTATAATCGGCTTATCTTTTGTTTGGTTTATTTGACCGCTGTGATTTCCCCTGGGAACAGTGATTTTAGCTCGTTGTTGCCGATTGGAGGTTGCCAATACAAGATTTTTTCCGCCGAATCTTTTAAAAAAAAGTAGCTATATTACTAGAATTCAGTCAATTTGGAGCAAATTTCAACCTTTTCTTAAGGTCCCTCAACAGTACCGCGTGGATCACTTGGGACTAAGCAGAAGAGGGGAGAGAACCTGCTGGAAATGCCGTATTGGTACCTGCTGGTTTTAATTAGCATTAAATTGCAGGGGACAGGTGAGCAGGTCTTGACGCTTCCCTTGCTCCTGGTGATCTCTGTGCGGCTATTCAACCTTCTTTCTGACTAAGTGAGATACCTGGTGTATGTTTGTTTGCTACATACAATGTGGAGCCAGCAGCTTGTATGGTCTCCAGTCTTGAACTTTTTATACCATGCCCAGGCTGTGGGGAATGTTCACGCCTATATTGCTAAAACTTGTGCGAACTTTTTTAGCACTGATTCGTTAATGGAAGCAAAGAAAACATTATGGAATTTTGCAAACTGCACGGATTGCCCAAGTGACCAACAGAAAACTGCAGCTAATTGTCTGGACATGCTTAAAATTTTTGAAAAGTGTGATGAAAAGCAAATACCACTACCCTGTTTTGTACTGTATGAGCCTGACGAAGTACCAGTTATCTTAGGGGAATCAAGTGCTACACTTACTCGTAAAGTTAACAAACTATGTGTCAAATTCGATAATTACGTCCTGTCGAAGCGCAACCCACTGCCTTCTTTGTCTCAAGCCCCCACATAATCATCCAAACCCTCTTTTGCCGTTATATTAAAGAATCCACCTAAAACGCTGAATGACACCAAGGACCGCAAAACTTTTATTGATAACTTGTGTGGTGACCCGAAGTCAGCAATAACTGAGCTTAGACCGGGAAAGGATACTTGGTACCTCGTCGTAAGTGATAAAATGAAGCTACTGCTGTAGCTGATGCTTTTAAATCTATGGACCAATCGCTAAGCCTACAGCTAAAAGTTCCAGTGTATTATGGAATTGCCCGTTACGTTCCTGACAGTGTTACTGACGGTCAGTTGCAGAACTTGATAACTAACTGTACCGAAGTCTCCGGTATCGGCAAAACTTGGTCCTATAAGCTTCGGTTCTCTCGCCAAGAAGACTTATTAGCAGCCATTTCCTCGTTAGTGATAATCGAGTACGAGCGTATCCGTATTTATAAGTTTCTCCCTCTTCCTCCTCGCTGCTACAACTTCCAAGCTTACGGACATATTGCCCAGCACTGTAAAGCTCTTACTCCCTGTTCGCGCTGTGTGCTGACAGGACATTCGAACTAGCTGGAAACCCCCTGTCAAAATAAAATGAAGTGTACACTGTGCAGCCAAGCTGACCATCCTTGTTACAGCTACAAATGTCCTGTCACACAGAAACTTTTGAATCCCATAAAATGAACACTGATCTACGAGTTACATCATGGAATATTAATGGAGGCATCTCAGTGAATTTACCCATAATCCAAACTCTATGTGACACAAATGACGTTCTCTGCCTACAAGAGCACCTTCTCACTGCTGACAGTCCATGTTTGTTGAGCAAGACTGCTTCTACTGTCGTAATAAGTCGTGCAGCTAGACACTCAGGGGCTGGTCGGCCGAGTGGAGGTACTGCTATTCTTGCTAGAAATGTCCTCATGCCTGAATACTTTTGAGACAGTGACTATTTTACGGCAGTCAAAATTCAGAATTACGTGGTGGTCTCAGTGTGTTTACCCACCGATTACCGTAATGCTAAATCAGAAAGACAATTTGATCAAGCTTGCCGCCTAGTCAGTTCCCTCGTGTCTGATTGTGGAGTGCAAAATCTAACAGTAATCATTACTGATGCTATAAACTGTAACCTATTTGACGACAGTAGCAGTCGTGAAAATATTTTAAATAGCATGTGCCCTCAGCTTTTGGCGGTCGAGAATACCCAATGTTTCACATATATCCATAACTCTGGCAGTACCCCTTCTCTGGACTTTTTTATGTGTTCCCCAAATGTAAAACCCGACTCAGGATCCTCACTTATCTCCACTTTCCAAATCTGAGACCATCTGCCTATTTGTAATATATTCCCTGTTCAACTTATTGCACCAAGTGGTTCAAGTCCAGACAATGATAGTAAATGGCATGAAACCACTGACTGGGCTCGTGTAGATATGTTTATGTTCCGGGCTGTTATTAATTCTATTTTGAAAAAGATCAAAGTGCCGTTTCATCTACTTTCCAAAAAAAAACTATTAACCTTTGCAGAGAAGCAAATATTGCTGAATATTTACTGTGCAGAGATCGTTCACGCTCTACGCACTGCCGAGCGTGCTAGTGTACCCATACGAAGAGTACGTCTTGGAACTGAGAAGCATGGTTGGTCAGGCAGTCTTGATCTCGTTGATTATTGTGCTAAATCGAAATTCTGGTTTCATGTCTGGAAGGAGTGTGGTATCCCACGGCAAGGTTTGGTAAATGAAATTCGTCTGAAAACAAAGCGATATTTTGCGAAAGTGTTTAGGCAACACCAGGCTAAATCAGTAGCTGAACTATCAAGTAAAGTAATTTCGTATGGAAACTGCTCAAAAGAGATAATTCAAAAGCCTATAATGCTTTCAAAATTACCAATGACCAGTGGTATGGTTACTTTAAAAGTGAATTTTCCAAGCCTGATCCATCATTGTCAAACCAATATGAAAGGGAGCTTGATGGTTGCTTAGGCTAATCAACTGATGAGATCAGTTTTATTGCTACTCGATGTACGGTTACTGAGCGCATTTCTAAGCTACAGAAGAAAACTTTTCGTGGTGTTGATGGCCTCTGTGCAAAGCATCTAAGATGTGGGTTCCCTCTCCTGATTGAGTATCTGACCGTACTCTTTCAGATGATATTCTGTTGTGGTATTTGTTCAGTACTGGAGCAATAACCCCGGCATTAAAAAGGGGAAAGCCCACGGACCAATGTTCTTCTTTTAGGCCAATTATGGTGCCACCGGTTTTGTGCAAAGTTTTTGAGTTACTAATTATTGACGAGATATCTGATAAGTGTTATACACCGGATAACCAACTCGGCTTCAAGAAAGGAGTAGGCCGTGATTGCCTAAAGGAGTAGGCTCACCATTTGATTGCTAATTTACTTCCACATACTCATGAAAATAATGAGGCATTATATTGTGCCGGGTTAGACGTATCTAGAGCTTTTAACACGGGTATACATCCACATATCTTATTGACTGCTTATAAGCGTGGAGTTAATATTCTGTCATCAAATTGATATGTGATATGTATAAAAAGCTAAATGCCAGAGTTAAGGTTACCATCTCACCTGGTATGATGGAACTCACTCCTGCAATTCCAGTAAAAAAGGGTAATAGACAGGGCGCTGTTACTTCTCCCCACACCTGTTTAATAATATTGTCATTGTGCCACAACAGAACGTTCTAACCACATGTATATTTAATGGTATTGATGTTTTGCTAGCTAACTATGCTGATGACATCCTTGATATTAGTAGGACAGCCTTTGGAATTGAGGACAATTTTGGAATTCTCGATAGGGAGTATAAACGTATTGGTCTTCGATATAATGAGAGTAAGACTGAGTTTCTGGTGTTCAATCACCGTTCAGATTGCCCGACAAATGTTTAGTTAGGTGAACATGTTATTAAAGCACAAGATACACTGACGTATCTTTTTGTACCGATTGGGTCAAATCTTCGCGCCACGCGTCAACTTTTGAAAGATTTTTTGCCAGAAAAGCTAGGAATGCGTACAGTTTACTAGTTGCGTTAAAGTTTAAATTTAAACGCTAGGGTAAACGCCTAGAACCCTACTCAAGGCAGATTGCGAGTTTTCTATTTCCTTAAAAATAAGCCACGTTTTTTTGTGAGTTTTGGCACTACTCAAGATAGATTTTGAGTTTCCTAGGGTGAAGGTACCAATGATTTGACAGTTTTGTAAAAAAGCTTTTTCTACTCCAGAAGCCTTAATTTAAAGACTTGGTTTAAAAACAGTTTCAGTATGTAGAAAAAATAGCTACGAATCTAACTGTCGGGTTAGAAGTTTGAAGTTTTATCAGAAAAGGGTAAAAAACTCCGATTTTCTTAAACTGGAGTATTTTCACCTACAAATTTGACAGAACAAAAAAGTTACCTGTTTTTGGCGCAAGTCGGAACCCTATTCGACATGTGTCGAAATACTTGGGGAATACTTGTGGGCGGATCCTGGTCGATTCAACATGCCTATTCTTTTTACTTTATTTCATCATTTCTTTTCAACTTTTTTAAATGTGTAAATGTGTAAAATATTATTCAGATAATGGAAGCAAAGAACTAAAATTGCCTCAAGTATAGGGACGAAATTGGATAATCATATGGAGTGTAATCGTGTGACATAGGTCTCTATAATATAATGTGTGACATAAGTCTCTTTATAAACGTTACCTGGAATGGCCCACTTTGTCTCAGCTTCAATGGTTCAGCAGCGATTTCTTTGTTGTTCACAGTTAAAGTGTTGTCAACATTTGGCTATTTCAAAGTTAATCTACCAGTTTAATCCACTTTAAAAAGGTTTAGCTTTGACTATCCTTTGTCTGGAAAGTTCAGATTTCTTGAAATATGCATGTCCTGCTTACGATTATTAGAAATTTGTGACACCAAGGAGTATAACATGTTTCATTAGCATTTTGGGTGGGATAGGAATCCAACGCTAATTAGGGAGGGGTTCAGAGAGAATATTTTGTATTTTGCAGCTTGGGATCTATTTGAAAGAAAATGTGTATAAAATTTACTAAGAGAAAGTGTACTTCAAATTTATCCAGTGATAAATCAATTAGGGTGTTGTGACCAACCAAGTCAAAAGCTTAAAAGTATGAACATAGCATGAGGCCACTCGGCAGTTCCTCAGATGATGGAAAAATCTACATCTAGCATAAAATCAGTAAAACTACAATAAAAAAAACAACAATTTTTTTTTTCATGTTAAATATTATTACAAATAATAATCATCAAAACCTCTAGTTGTTGAGAAAGTACCCGTAAATTCGACAACTATGTTTTCGTCAGAGGACCCTTGAATTTTGACACCATTTGTTTCTCATCTGTTTTACAAGTTCACTGAAGTTTCAACAGAGTCATCTATATTTCAACAGGGTCTGTTGCTGTCTCTTGAAAATTTCGACAAGGTTATTAAAAGAGATTCCCAAAAGAAATGAATATCATAATAGAAGCCAATATCTACATTTGAATTCGGCTGAAGGAACATTTTTAGCCGGTCTGGTATTCCACTACATCAGATAAGAATTTTTGACACTTGGAACATAGTTTCGTCAATATAATATTAGCTACCATTTTAACTTAATTTTATCAAGACAAAGCCAATATGGCTACATTTTAGAGAACATCAGATGTACCTTGATGCATTGCTGCTGCTCCCCACTTTTTTTTTGCCAAAATAGAGCAAGTAAGGACAGTTTGAACATTACACAGCTAACAAATTGTCGGGAGCTCATTTTGTGTCGAAAAGAGGAAACTGTTTGAATCGAATATCCTTTTCATATCTGGGTGTATCGGATATAGTGTCCACGTTTCGTATTGTCAAAATATAACATAGGCTTCAAGAGATGGTTTTTCAAGTCACGACTAAGCAGAGTTATCATGTTTTGAAGGAAAATTTCGACAGTGGTTCCAAAATTGCACTGTCGAATCATTGGTGCCTTTACCCTACTATATTTGGAATAAGCTATGTTTGTTGTGAGTTCTGGCACTACAAAAGACAGATTGTGTGTTTTCTATTTTCTTTGAAATAAGCTATGTTTTTTGTGAGTTTTGGCACTGCTCAAGACAGATTGTGAGTTTTCTATTATCTTTTAAATAAGTTACATTTTTGCGAGTTGATTTTTAGATCTTTGGCACTACTTCAGACACATTGTGAGTTCTCTATTAACTTTGAAATAAACTACGTTTTTTTTTAGTTTTGGCACTACTCAAGACAGATCGTGAGTTTCCTATTATCTTTGAAATAACCTACTTTTTTGTGAGTTTTGGCACTACTCATGACTGATTGTAGTTTTCTATTATCTTTGAAATAAGCTACTTTTTTAGTTTTTTTTTGTGATTTTTCACAATACTCAAGACACTGCGTCATGGCAGTATATTTGGCTTTAAAATACACTTATCTATCTATCTATCTAATATGCAGAATAATTGTACCAAAGACATTTTGCCTGCAGACCCGCTATACTCCTTCCGATTTACGTGCCTTGTTGATCATGTTTGCTATCGTACGCTACAGCATAGTACAGTACTCATTTAGCTGTATTTTAGCTTCTATTCCTCTTCTTCTTCATTCTCACTGCCAATGGTATAACAAGTGTTCATCTGGTCAGTTTTGGAACCCAGTGAGGCATCAGAGTCTCACTGGAAAAATCATCTCTCTTTTTTCTTTTCATTTTTGGTTTGTGCATATTCTGTTTTACTTTCTCTTTTTGTTCTCGAGCTTTTCTTTTTTCTCTTTCTCTATTTGCTTAAGCCCTCTCAAAGCCTCTGCAAATGTAATTACTTCGGCTTCTCGAGCAAATCTCTACCTATTGGATATCCTGGGTGCTTAGGCATCAAAAGAAGGGCACCGGGCTGAGTCCAAGAAAAGTTCTTCAAATGATTTCTCATGCGTGTGAATCTTTTTTGGACTAACCAAGATTAAAATAATAGTATGATTAGTTGCAGTATTCATGGTAGTTGTCGGTCTTGTTAAATTCCGAGTCTCTGATGTCTTTGTCTCAACATATCGCTTTAACTTGACTGGATCAAAACTTTGCCTTGTAAATCATATTACTGTTGATATGTGCTGGAATAGCCGAATCGTCAGTTCCTGTTGTTTAAGTGCTTTTTTAATCAGTGAAGGGATAAGGTAAGTCTCCCAGATCTGACATAAAATTTTCACGAGTCCTTCTTTTGGTAAGACGTCGCCTGGATGTGCTTATTGCCAGTTCACGAGCTTCTGCTCATAGAATGATTTCAGCCCTTTGAAAATAACCCAGTCAAGGGACTGCAGAATACGGGGCGCATGGGCTGGCAACTTGAGGAAAGTAACATTGTTTTCTGAAGCAAGCTCCACAAGTGCCAAGAATAAATGGGTGCCATGGCTGTCAAGAATAAGAAGTGTTTTTTTTTTCTTTCACCTGGGGCAGGAAAACATCTTTAAACCTTTTATAGAATGGGTCTGCTGTCTTCCATCCTTTCTTAGTAGCTAAAAATATACATCTGGATGGTCTTTAATGGATAGCTATGAACTCCAAGTGTTTTTTCACCAAGAAGATTACCAGTAGTGGCAGTTTCTCATCTGATACAGTAACGCATGTAGGAACAGGTGTGTTATCATCCCGATTGCCACCAGTTCGCAGCTTTGAAGGCGATCCTTTTGCACCTCCAATTTTAAGACTATCAGGATCGTGACCAAACAAAGTTTTGTCCAAGTGTATAACATTCTGGTTTGTCTAAGGTGTCAAGCTCTACTGCTGTTTGTTTTAGCGGGTCATAAAATCCTAGAACGATGAAAGGGTCGGCTTGTTGCACAGCCTTTAGGGTTTCGAAGTCACTCAGTTTTCTTAAGCGAGATATTGTTTCTTTTCCTAAACCTAAACTGCCAGTGTTCACCTGGCCGATTTTTTGTGAAATGAGTACTAATTTTGTTCTCACTGATATATTTTTTCATTTTGTCTAGGAACTGTTGTTTGGTAAGCCCCATGCCCCATTTTTCCATGACGTTCAGCAAATTCACCATACTCTGTTCAACATAATTGAGCAGTTGCAGAGGGTTTCCGAGAGTAGCAGCGGGCAAATTTAGGAAATCTCTCTGCTTCTTTGTCTTATCGGCATACTCTGTTAAACATAATTGAGCTGTTGCAGAGGTTTTCTGAGAGTAACAGCGGGCAAATCTAGAAAATCTCTGCTTCTTTTTCTGACCGCTATGCTCATTTAAACATAATTGAGCAGTTGCAGAGGTTTTCCGAGAGTAACAGCAGGCAAATCTTGGAAATATCTTTGCTTCTTTGTCTAATCAATTAGTATAATGTAAATGATGTATAGTATTTATTGTTAACATTGTAAATAGTTAACAAATTCACTGAAATATAAGCTAGAATTTCCTAAACCTAGCCACTTGTATACATGGGGAAAGCCCCCCCCCCGTGTCAGAATTTACCCCGTATGGGGTAAGTCCGACATGTATTTAACCCAAATTAGGGTTTATCTGGAGTAAGTCTGACATCATTTGTATCTCCTGACTGGTTTAAGAATAAAACGCTAATAAATTACAGTAATTACTTAAACTATCCCATCAACTTTTCAGCTATTTAGAATAAGTTTTTCATCTATCTCTATTTTTCTGAACCATCACTTAAAATTCGCTACCTACCTCGTAACCAACAAAAATGCCCTCCTCAAAATTTAAAAATTGCAAATATTGAATATTGTTGTCAAGTGCCCAAGCTAATGGAAGAAGATGAGATACGGAACCAAAGGCATCCGTCATCACTGAGCCAAAAGACGGAATGTGTTGGAGTTACCCCTGTGTCGGATTCACCCAAGTTCACCCCACAGACATCGGCGAGAGTAAGAACGTCTGAGGCAATGTATAAGAAAGTATAGTCCCATAAGCTTTTACTATTGAATTTTGTCCAGACTTTGTGTGCAAATTCAAATTATTCTTCATAAGTTTCTTTTTGATTTAAATCATTATAAAAAGCTTGCTTTTTAAGTAATTTTTTCTTCAAACCGCTGAAACAAGTTTACGAATAGGTTAAAACTCCTTTCCGTATAAGCAGGGAAAAGTGGTAATTCGGACGGAATTTTGTCTTAGAACGGAGAAATGGCTTGGATCTTCACTTCTTTACGGAATAACTAGGATCTTTGCTTTTTATTTAATTTAGAAGAAGGAATACCCATTTACATATATAGGCCTAGTTGCCCTTTTTTATGCATAACCTCTTTTTATTAGGCTATAAGTATAATCTAAAAGTGGCAATTAAAAGCCTAAAATGAAGTTATAGAGGCGAATAAAACCTCTATTTGAATCTAGTTTCTTTTCAAATGAAAACGTTTTGTTTTAGGTTTTAGGTTGATGATTGTATTTTGATCGACCTACTTTACTCTTGAGACAAATTATAAGTTTTTGTGATAAAATAAATGCTTAGCAGTAATACTACATGAGTGAGGACCAAAACAGTGAAGACACAGGCTGGAGTGAGAGCTTTGAGGTTGTCCCTGCTAGCTATGACGAAGAAGAACTGAATTTGGATGGTTTTGAACAGATTGATGAGTTTTGTTCTCCTGGAAGTAGTAAACAGGTTCCTGGTTTGAGATTAGACAACCATTCTGGTTTTAGATTTGGTATTGGCTGTGCCTTTAGTGGATTTTTCTCAGGTGAGATTGATTGTTTATGCATTTCTGGTAAAACTTTCAGTTTCTTGCGTAATGGTCACAACTTACTTTTTAGTTTTGAAGTTTTTAACCTGTGGTCATTCTTGATAGATGCTACAACGACCAGGGCTGTGGAGTCGGGGTTTTAGTAAATTTTTGATGAATGGAGTTGGAGTAACAGAAATAATGCAAGAACCTTTCGAGTTGGATTTATTAAAACACTAAAAGGCTGGATTCAAGCTAAATACTCTTCAATACTGCTTAAAAGTGGTAACAATAAACAAAATTAAAATTGTTAAAATTGAATGATGGGCGTTCAATAGATAAATATTTATCCTACAGTATTAATTTTCTGTATTTCTCTCGTTAATATCAATTTCTTTCATTAATTTCTGCAGTAAATTAGCTGGAATATTGGAGTTAGAGTTCTTACTTCTTTGAATAAAATGTTCAGATTCGTAGCTAGAGTCAGAGATTTTATGTTTAAAGTTTCAGAAGCAATTAATTTTAATGTTTCAGAAGTCAGTGTCAGAGTTGGAGTCGGTAGTAAAGTGGACCAACTCCACAGCCCTGCCAACAACAGTAATCCATCTTACGTATCTCCCATCTACCCTGGTACTGTGCAATCATGGCCTTCAAATCTTGGTGAAATTGCTCATCATTGCCATAAGAGTCTTTGACAATGGGTTTTAATATCAACCAAGCTTTCTTTTGAATTTTTGCCCTTTCCAAACATGTGAATGCATGGTACTTGCATGTGAATGCCTGGTGCTTGCATGTGAATGAGTAGTGCTTGCATATGAATGCATGGTGCTTGCATGTGAATGAATAGTGCTTGCATATGAATGCATGGTGCTTGCATGTGAATGCATGGTGCTTGCATATGAATGCATGGTGCTTGCATATGAAAGCATAGTGCTTGCATATGAAAGCATGTTGCTTGCATGTGAATGCATGATTCTTTCTTGTGAATGCTCGGGGCTAATAGCTCTGAAGACTTATTGAATAAACCAGTTCTTGTACTAAATCATTCAACTCAAATTTCAATATCTATTGTTGGGGTCAATTTAATATTGATCAGATATTCATTTGTGTATTTCCAAAAAGGGTAATCCTTCCAAAAAAATTCAGACATTCAAGCTTATCTTTAAATGTCTTGAAAGAAAGGGACCAAACTCATAAATCTAGTCAAGAAGTTAAATGCCTCCAAAGTAATTCTCTGAGTAAGATTATACAAAATAAAACAAAATCGTAACATATGTCGAGTATTATGATGGAATTGTTAAAAACTATTCTTATTGATATTTTATTTTTAGCTTTAGCTGAAGGTCCTGATCAAACTGTCAAAAAGGGTTCGTCTGTTTGGTTTTTAGGAGTTCATTATTTTCGTGAGGATGTTGGTATCCCTTGGTGGAAAAAGAAAAAGTTACGAAAGAAGCATGATAAGTTAACAGAAGACCCCTTCCGGTTAGTATCAACTGATTTATCTAAGGTAATTTTGACGATACAATAAAAATAATAAAAACTTTTGGAGCCAATTGTGGTGGATAATCTTTGACGGGTGTCAATAATTGGCGACGTTTCAGTTTTTTTTTTTTTTTTACAATAAAAAGTCTGTCGCCCAACCTTAGGGCCGTCTACAACCTTACGGCCGTTAGTATCTGGGAGTCTAATCCCAGGTGCTGTAGATCAATCCACTGAGCTACCATAAAATAATTTTAGCAGAAGACGGTACACTTTCTCAAGTGAGAATGACAGAGTGATATTACTCTGAGCTGTAGGTGGCACATCTGATTGAAAACGAAAGTCGCTGAGGTCTTTCTAGACAGCTTTGGAAAATAAGTGAGACTTCTTTGAAAACTTAAAAAGAATACCGATGATACATTTTTACCAGTTATTCCAATAAGAAATGGAATGAAACTAAACGTTGGTCTGTGCGATCCTGTTTTATAATTAAGTGACGTGAATTTGGTTGTTGAAGCGAAATGTTGATTCCATTTAGAGTCTAGCTTTACTGCAGCTGTTTTAACACTCCAACTTGTTTCATCAATTGGTGTTTCTCTAATTGACATAAAAAAAACACTTTTCAGCCAGTCTGACACATATTATCTCAACCGCAGTTACACTCAGTGTCACTTTTAGCTCAGACTGCTCCCTTAGCCCACATGTTGCAAACC
This sequence comes from Artemia sp. Qi Xiang Cuo, assembly GCF_049724085.1. Lineage (NCBI taxonomy): Eukaryota > Metazoa > Arthropoda > Branchiopoda > Anostraca > Artemiidae > Artemia > Artemia sp. Qi Xiang Cuo. Next base: position 5,098,676 of record NC_142808.1, on the reverse strand, counting down.
TTCTAAAGAATGAAAATTACGCCTTAAGATCTTTGGTTACTTTTGGTCGCCTGGGATTTTCTACAATGCAACTCAAACTGGCATATCTGTGTTATATGGGGTCATTACTTGAATACGCATTACCAGTTTGAGCCAGGGTTGTGGAAGGGGTAGTATCCCTCATATACGGAATAATTTCTGTTTGTTTTAATTTTAATGTTGCTCCTTACTTTCAGCTGAAAAAATGTTTTTTTTTTGTTTAATCAAATAATAAGACTATAACACACGGGGTAATAGTTTTCAAATATATTCAAGCTATTTGTGATACTCATACAATTTTTGCTGAAAGCGTTCCTTTCTATAGGAGGCGTAAAACTTCTTCCTGGGCGCCCCTTAAAAACTGGCTTTCGCCGGGATATCACAATTGCTGCCTATTTTCAATAAGACCTATAGTATAACTTAGCTAGGGAATGGAGCATGTCTCTGTGGCTCTAAAGAGGCTATATAACCAAATAAATGTTGATGATACAAATTAAACATTAAAAATACTGTTAGTACTACATTGGCAGTTGGCATCCAGTACAAAGCCATTGTTATTGAAGAAGTCAGAGAACTTTAATTAAATTGACCCAAGGTGGAGACTATGATAGAAATAGGTCCGTCATTTGGGGGGGGGCATTTGCCCCTTCTGAATTTAGTGATTTTTTTTATCCTATTTTTCTCGTTCACAGCATAAATTCAATCATCTGTTGTCCTTAAATGCGACGTCGAATCTCCGAAGCCCACTCCGAAGTTTATACGACCTCATCTTCCATAAAAACCTCATATGCCCCGGGGCATAATTTAAAGCCCTTCCCTCCGGGCTCTGGGGGGTTGTGATGACCTTAAACTTTTGTTTACGTCTAAAATTGTCCTTGAAAGTCCAAAAGACCACACTGCCTTCACATCATAAACAATAAGGATTTTTTTTTTTAAAGACAGTGGAATGCCACCTTCAAATGAATATTTTGATTCTTGGCCCTTGGATAGTTTCGCCCTAGCGAGAGAGAATAAAAGCTATCGACTGAGGACTCTGAGACTGCCAGCCGATTTAAAGTTAACGAAAAGTTTTAGGTTGAGCTTCCCAGCTTCAGAGGAAGTGATGCTTTTACATTTTCAACGTTGCCTGCCAAAGTAATTTCACTTTGAAATAACTTTATACAGACATAAATGAACTGCCACAACCTACTTTTGGCTTTACAGACAGGGACGCAATAGTTGTTAAGACTACCGATTGTATTTACCTCTGGGACCTCACTAGACAAAGTAAAGGTCGGCACCTGTTGCCCCTTCGTTGCCGTTCGTAAATGGTAGTTCAACTGAGCGACGGCCATTACAACTTGAGAAGTTTAAACCAACGAAGAAAAAATCTACACAAAAAGTTATAAACAAGTTTGATAAGAAAATATCCAAGGGCCGCCCTCAGCTGAACAAATGAAAAAAGAAAACATAAAAGAAACTGACAATAAAATACGATCTTCAAAAATAATATATTTTCAAAACTGTCCTAGCATAATTACATCAGGGAAGTTCAACCAGGACTCTAGGAAAAATCAACGAACTACTAATAATTTTTTTTATTGGTGGAATGACTACTGTTTTTAACCTACTCGCCTTGAATTGTTTATTAGAGCGAAAAAAAAGAACTTAAGGGCTGGTCACATGTAGCTGATTTTGGGAACTGATTTCTAAATCAGCGCCGATTTTAAAAGAAATCGGTGTCGATTTGAGCTTGAAAATTTTTCTAGTTTTCGGCGCCGATTTACAAAATCAGCGCCGGTTTTCATCATGATCATCACAAAAAAAAACAGGGATATAAATAAATAGTCAGCCAGGGATGTCTGTGGTGACCCTGCTACTGAGCTCAGAACTAAACCGAGAACTAAGCTGAGATCAATCATGCAACTGTTAATAAACTCCAGTTGACTATTTGTGTCCATGATTTTTTGTTTTGAAAATCTCACGCAATAAATTTTTTCTTTCAATAAATTTTTCTTATCGCTATCGTTTGTCCACTGATGCTGAAATTAGTTCCCAAAATCAGCTACCTGTGCCGAGCCCTTTAGGCCGCAGGCTCTCGAGTTAAAAAGGCTGGTGGACATTAGATGGAGCCACTGGTATAAGTCTGATTGTAAGATAAAACTTCGAATGAAACCAATCACTCATTTCTTGAAGTGCTTTCGGAGCACCAAACCAAGTTTCAAACTACAGTTGAAGCCAAGGGTCTTAAAATATTGTGTTTCTTCTATCCAATTTTTGCGTTGTTGGTTGTGATGGAAAAACTGCTTAGATCCATTCAGTTTCAGATCCATTCAGTTTCATGTGTGCTTAGGAATCTGGATAAAGTCAAATGATGATTAAAAGTAACTTATTTTATCTCCGGTTTTAAGTACGAGGCTGACACGAAACAGTTATACCTGGGATTCCCATCCCTGATTACACTTATCAATGAAATAATGGGCCCGCGGGTTAAAATTTAAAAAAAAAGATTAATAACATCAAAGGACGAAAAAATTATTTTCAGAGATTCAAGTTCAGTTTTTTTTATGTATTATACTTTATGTAAATACGTTTGGATATGTGTCATGCAGTCTGCTAAAGAATGAGAAGTCAACCATCACTGCCTTTTGTATTCAGGCATGTTAGGATATATATTCAGTCAGTAATTAAAACTAGTATTCTAAGGTCTTAGGGTTGATTCAACCCAGAGTAATATCCATTTATGATGTTCTCGATTGTCTTTATTAATTTTATCACGTATTGACTTCTGTTGTTTTGTTGGTTGAATGTTGTTTTGTTGATGAATGCAAGTTATGTAGAAAGTAGTTATGCAGTTGTGTATAGTTATGTAGAAAGTTATGAACGCAATTTATAAGAAACATGTTTCCCTCGACTTGATTTATTTTATTGTTTGGTCAGGAATTATCCTATTCAATTAGAACTAAAATTAATTCTTCCACTTGGCTAAAGATGAGTAAAACAATTTAAGGAGTCAGAATTAGGGAACAGAAATTTTGGTCAGAAGGGCCTACGTGCAGTAGCACGTAATAAGTTCATGTAAAAACAATTTCAAACAAGGAGTCAGAACTAGGGAACAGAAATTTTGGTCGGAAGGGCCTACGTGCAGTAGCACGTCTTAAGTTCATGTAAAAACAATGTAAGGAGTCAGAACCAGGGAACAGAAATTTTGGTCAGAAGGGCCTACGTGCAGTAGCACGTGTTAAGTTCATGTAAAAAAAGTTTAAGGAGTCAGAACTAGGGAACAGAAATTTTGGTCAGAAGGGCCTACGTGCAGGAGTACGTGTTAAGTTCATGTAAAAACATTTTAAGGAGTCAGAACTAGGGAACAAAAATTTTGGTCAGAAGGGCCTACGTGCAGTAGCACCTGTTAAGTTCCTGTAAAAATAGTTTAAGGAGTCAGAACTAGGGAACAGAAATTTTGGTCAGAAGGGCCTACGTGCAGTAGCACTTAATAAGTTCATGTAAAAACAATTTAAGGAGTCAGAACTAGGGAACAGAAATTTTGGTCGGAAGGGCCTACGTATAGTAGCACGTATTAAGTTCATGTAAAAACAATGTAAGGAGTCAGAACCAGGGAACAAAAATTTTGGTCAGAAGGGCCTACGTGGAGTAGCACGTGTTAAGTTCATGTAAAAACAGTTTAAGGAGTCAGAACTATGGAAAAGAAATTTTGTTCAGAAGGGCCTGCGTGCAGTAGTACGTGTTAAGTTCATGTAAAAACATTTTAAGGAGTCAGAGCTAGGGAACAAAAATTTTGGTCAGAAGGGCTTATGTGCAGTAGCACGTGTTAAGTTCTTGTAAAAACAGTTTAAGGAGTCAGAACTAGGGAACAGAAATTTTGGTCAGAAGGGCCTACGTGCAGTGGCGCGTAATAAGTTCATGTAAAAACAATTTAAGGAGTCAGAACTAGGGAACAGAAATTTTGGTCGGAAGGGCCTACCTGCAGTAGCACGTATTAAGTTCATGTAAAAACAATGTAAGGAGTCAGAACCAGGGAACAAAAATTTTGGTCAGAAGGGCCTACGTGCAGTAGCACGTGTTAAGTTCATGTAAAAACAGTTTAAGGAGTCAGAACAAGGGAACAGAAATTTTGGTCAGAAGGGCCTACGTGCAGTAGTACGTGTTAAGTTCTTGTAAAACCAGTTTAAGGAGTCAGAACTAGGGAACAGAAATTTTGGTCAGAAGGGCCTACGTGCAGTAGCACTTAATAAGTTCATGTAAAAACAATTTAAGGAGTCATAACTAGGGAACAAAAATTTTGGTCAGAAGGGCCTACGTGCAGTAGCACGTGTTAAGTTCATGTAAAAACAGTTTAAGTAGTCAGAACTAGGGAACATAAATTTTGGTCAGAAGGGCCTACGTGCAGTAGCACGTGTTAAGTTCTTGTAAAACCAGTTTAAGGAGTCAGAACTAGGGAACAAAAATTTTGGTCAGAAGGGCCTACGTGCAGTAGCACCTAATAAGTTCATGTAAAAACAATTTAAGGAGTCATAACTAGGGAACAAAAATTTTGGTCAGAAGGGCCTACGTGCAGTAGCACCTTTTAAGTTCATGTAAAACCAGTTTAAGGAGTCAGAACTAGGGAACAAAAATTTTGGTCAGAAGGGCCTACGTGCAGTAGCACGTAATAAGTTCATGTAAAAACAATTTAAGGAGTCAAGAACTAGGGAACAGAAATTTTGGTCAGAAGGGCCTACGTGCAGTAGCACGTATTAAGTTCATGTAAAAATAATGTAAGGATTCAGAGCCAGGGAACAGAAATTTTGGTCAGAAGGGCCTACGTGCAGTAGCACGTGTTAAGTTCATGTAAAAACAGTTTAAGGAGTCAGAACTAGGGAACAGACATTTTGGTCAGAAGGGCCTACGTGCAGTAGTACGTGTTAAGTTCATGTAAAAACATTTTAAGGAGACATAACGAGGGAACAGAAATTTTGGTCAGAAGGGCCTACGTGCAGTAGCACCTGTAAAGTTCTTGTAAAACTAGTTTAAGGAGTCAGAACTAGGGAACAAAAATTTTGGTCAGAAGGGCCTACGTGCAGTAGCACGTAATAAGTTCATGTAAAAACAACTTAAGGAGTCAGAACTAGGGAACAGAAATTTTGGTCTGAAGGGCCTACCTGCAGTAGCACTTTATAAGTTCATGTAAAAACAATTTAAGGAGTCATATCTAGGGAACAAAAATTTTGGTCAGAAGGGCCTACGTGGAGTAGCACGTGTTAAGTTCATGTAAAAACAGTTTAAGGAGTCAGAACAAGGGAACAAAAATTTTGTTCAGAAGGGCCTACGTGCAGTAGCAAGCGATAAGTTCATGTAAAAACAATTTAAGGAGTCAGAACTAGGGAACAGAAATTTTGGTCAGAAGGGCTTATTGCAGGTGTTAAGTTCATGCTTCATTTTTTGTTTGTTTTAAACTTTCTTTTTTTGCAGCTATGACTTTTATTCAAGACTCTGGCTTACATATCGTCGATATTTTCCCAAGCTTGGCTCGAAATTTATATCAGACTGTGGATGGGGCTGTATGCTTAGAACTGCACAGATGATGATGGGGCATGCACTCATTTCAATTCACCTGGGTAGAGGTAGGTGTTTTCAATCACGCTTTATTAACAATATTATTGTTTAATATTAATATGAATAGTATCATAATATTATTATTATTAATTAAGAAATAATTCCACAAAGGAGGCTTTTCAAAGAGAACTAAAGAGCTAAATTAACCAAAAAATGAGCAGAAATAAAGGAAAATAATTTTTTAAGCGTAAAACAACCATAAATCACCGTCAATAAATAAGTAAACCCCAAAGCGAACAGAAATTACGATGTATAACCAAGTGAAAATCAAAACCAGAAAATAAATGGGGATTCACAGTTTAATATATGTACTGATATTCATTCCTATAATATCATAAATTGACTCATATATTACTCCTATATATTCATTTCTATATATTATCAGAAATTAATGACCGTTAGTTCATAATGATGCTTTTTGCAAAATACTCTAATGAGGATAGATTAATTATGCGAGGATGGAGCTTTTCTGGTATTATTAAAAAAAAAAATTGTCCGAAAAAGAATTATTCAAAGAAAAGTAAAGGCCGTATTAATCTTAAAATCAGCAGAAATAAAAACCTATACATAATTCAAACTCAGAATGACCTGAAATTACTACTAAAGAATAAAAGGAACTCAAAACTAATGGAAATTAAATACAAAATTATAGCAAACAAACATACAAAAGGACACAGTAGGCTTTATACTTTTATAGTTAGGGAACGGGGAGTATCCAAACTCTTGTTTATAGTGATTTTTGTTCGTCTTAGGCTGCATTTGCATATTCAATTCAAGTTTTACTCGTTTTCAGTTTTAACTATTCATTTATATTAGTACATGTTTTTTGAGGCACAACATTTTAATCCGATATGTTTGGGAAAACGAAGGAGTGGGGGAGGGGGTTAGTTTCCCTCCTATCTTTTCTGAAATTAGAACTTCGATCGTCAGTTAAATTAGCTTCCTCCAAAGTCCATACGACCACCACTTCCATAAAAACCTGATATGCCCCTGAGGCATAACTTACAACCCTTGCCCGACATTGTTATATGATCTTTGGACTATTTTAAACAGAATAGTCATCTCAAAAGTTAGATCAGATGCATTTAGGGAGAATAGGGCGGGGGAGGATCTGTTTGCCCTCTGATCATTTTTGACTCTTTAAAAGGAACTTGAACTTCCGATTTTCACTCAAATGAGTCTCCTTCAAAGTTTATGCGGCCATCTTTTCCATAAAACCTTATTTGTCCCCGGGGCATAACGTACAACCCTTTCTCAAGGATTCTGGGAGTTATATCAACCCCCAAAGCATTGTTACGTAATCTTTGGAGTATTTCGAACACAGTGGCTATCTCAAATTTTCAATTGGATGCATATGGAAAAAATAGGGCGGGGGGGGGGGCTGTTGCCTTCTAATCTTTTTTGGCTCGTAAAATAAGGACTAGAAATTTATAAGCCTCCTCCACAGTTTATGCGACCATTCCCTTCCATAACACTTTATAGCCTATGCCCCTTGGGAATAGCTTACAACCCTTGACCCTGGGCTTAGGGGGGTTGGTTCAATCCCAGAGGCATTATTATATGATATCTGGACTATTTTGAACAAAATGGCTATCATAAAATTTCTACCGAATTCATTTAGGGGAAATTGCCCTCCGATCACTTTTGACTCTTAAGATGGAACTAGAACTTCCAATTTCTAATCAAATAAGCCCCCTTCGAAGTTTATACGACCACCCTTTCCATAAAAACCTTATATGCCCCCGGGGCATACCTCAAATGCTTGTCCCCGAGCTCTGGGGAATTGTGTCAACCCCATAGTTTTTTATATGATCTTTGGTCTATTTTCAACAAAATGGCTATCTAAAAAATTTGATCGGATGCATTTGGGGAAAAGAAGGCGTAAAGGGGGGGGGATGCTAGTTACCTTCATTTCCCTTTTGTCTCTTAAAATGAAACTAGAACTTATAACTTCCAATCGAATGAACCCCCCTTCGAAGCTTGTACGACCACCCCTTCCATTAAAACCTTATATGTCCCCAGGGCATGACTGACAGTAATTGCCCCCGGATTCTGGGGAAATTCGGTTGGATGAATTTGGGAAAAGAGGGCTCGGGGTGGGGCTAGTAGCCATCCGATCATTTTAACTCTTAAAAAGGGAACTAAACCTTTCAAATTCTAGTCATTTGAGCCCCCTCCGAAGTTTATACGACCAACTCTTCCATAAAAACGTTATATGCCCCCGGGGCATAATTTACAACCCTTCCCTCCGGGTTCTGGGGAGTTGCGTTGACCCCGAAGTTTTTGTTAACTGATCTTTGGACTGTTTTGAATAAAATGGTAGTCTAAAAATTTTGATGGAATGCATTGGGGGAAAGGAGGGCATGGGGGGGATCTAGATGCCCTCCGGTCCCTTTTGACTCTTAAGAAGGGCAGTAGAACTTTCAACGTACAATCAATTGAGCCCCTTATGAAGTTTACACGACCACCCCTTCCATATTAGCCCTATGTGCCCCTGGGGTATAACTTACAACACTAGCCCCCGGGTTCTGGGGGGTTGTGTCGGCCTCGGGTTTTTGTTGTATGATCCTTGGTCTATTTTGATCGAAATTGCTATCTCAAAATTTGGATCGGATGCAGCTGTGGAAGAAAAGGCTTGGGAGGAGGGGGGTGGGGCTAGTAGCTCTCCAATCACTTTCGATTCTTAAAAAGGGCACTAGAACTTCTGATTTACGTTCAAATGAGCCCTCTCTGACGTTTATATGACCATCCTTTTCCGTAAAACCCTTATATGCCCCCAGGGTATCACTTAAAACACTTGCCCCCGGGCGCTGGGGGGTTGTATCGACCCCACAGTTTTTATTATCTGATCTTTGAAATATTTTTATCAAAATGGCTATCTCAAAATTTTTATCTGATTTTATTTAAGGAAAAAATGGCATTTGAGGTGCTAGTTGCCCTCCAATCACTTTTGACTGTTAGAAAGGGCACTAGAACTTCCGATGTCTAATCGAATGAGCCCCTTTGAAGTTTATACGACCACTCCTTCCACATAATAATAATAATAATAATAATTTATTTATAACCCACTTTTAAACAAAACAAACGGAGTAAATTATATGAAAAAGGAAGGAAAGTCAAATACACAGACGCATAGATGTGCCTTTTAAAAAATGAAATAAATAAGTAACAAAACATTGAAGCCTTATGACCATTTTATAGGCAACACTATAGCGTTGTTTCGATTGTGAAAGAATCGCCGGTCTTCTTGTCGCCACAAGCTCCCTCATCCGTCCCTATCCCCGGGAGGGAACCGTGCCTGCACGGCCTCATTTTGGTGTGGTTTGATCTTTCACGAGTTTCTTTCTTTTTTTAACCAGAGTCGTTACGGCAAAATTAAGTATTTCATCAGCAATGAGAGACCCAAAAAAAAAAATGTTTTTTTTTTGGAGGCATAGGGATGCAGGCCCTAGGGGAGACAAGTACAAATTATGTTCTGACCTTAGGAAGGCATAGGGGTTTTGAGCCCTACTCATGTTAATTTCTGCTCGTTTTGAGTTAGACTTTGTTATTTATTGCAATTTCTGTTCGTTTTGTGTTTCTTTTGTTTATCGATGCTGGTTTGTGGTAGCTTCACGCTTGGTAGATTATTTGATTTTATTTTTGCCCATTTTCGGTTTAATGGAGTTCTTTACTTTTCTTTGAAAAAATTATTTGGTGAAAATTTTTTTTTTGTTTAATTTCTGTTCGTTTTATATTGACATAGTCTTTTCAGGGAAAAAGAAAGTAACACTTTAAATTTCTTTGTTTTTTTAAGCCTTTATAATTTGGCCTGCTATTTGTATGCTGGAGAAAAATTTTCAGCGATTTTTAACAACATACACCCTTTTAAAAATCTGGACTCAAATAGTAGTGTTTAATTTAGTTTCATACCTCCTTTAGCCAAGGCTGTATCCTGGATTTTTTTTCGGAGGAGGTTTTACTCAAAGTTTTTTTTTTTTTTTTTTTTCGGGGGGGGGGGGTACACAAAAAAAACAAAAAAAGACATACAAAATTTTTTTATATCCATTTTGTTACGTTTTTATGAGTCAGACAAACATTTCGGGGGGGGGGGGGGTTCAAAACCCCCTCTGGGCACGGCCTTGCCTCTAGTTGACCTCAAATAGAAAACTTGATGCCATTCGCAAAATAATCTGTTTACTTTCTTTGATAGCTGGGATATACTTATTCTATTTTGAGTTGGTTAAGTTTTAAGAGCAGAAGTAGCCCCGAAAGTTTGAACATAATACCCTCAGTCGTTCTTGGGATACTGCTGAGATGCCTTATTGGGAATTAGCATTAACACAGTGCATTTTGATTTTATATTAAGGCAACACTTAGTTTTTAAACATAATGGGTAAATGGGAGGGAGGACGTGAGAGGGAGATTAGTTGCCCTCCAATCCTTCTTAGCTATTAAAAGGGCATTAGCCGTTTCTATTTTAAATCGAATTAGTCCTTTCCTAATTTCCCACGACAACTCCCTCGATTCGAACTGTCCTGGTCTAAAAAAAAAAAAAAAAAAAAAATAATAATAATAAATTGTACCCAAATCGATCTTTATCACAGGCAACGCTATAGCGTTGCCTATAGTAAAGGCCATACGGCTCCAAAATTTTATTATTATTATTTTTTTTTTCCCAGAGGCACTTCACATGGAAGGGGTCGTCTTAGAAACCTCAAAGGGGGCTCATTCGATTGGAAATCGAGAGTTCTAGTGCCCTTTTTAATAGTTGAAAGTGACTGGAGGGCAACTAGCCCTCCCCCCCCACGCCCATCATTACCCCAAACACATCCAATCAAATTTTGACTTAGCTATTTTGTTCAGCGTAGTTGATTTCCAGATAGAAAATATATTTTTGAGGACACTCCCCTACAACCCTCAGGGCAAGGGTTTTAAGTTATTCCCTTGGGGGATATAAGGTTTTTATAGAAGGTGCTGTCGTAGAAATTTCAAAACAGGCTCATTCGATTGGAAATTCAAAGGGGTAGTACCCTTTTTAGTAGTCGAAAGTGATTAGAGGGCTACTACCCCCCCCCCACACCCATCATTCCTCCAAACCTATATAATCAAAATTTTGAGATAGACATTTTGTTCAGCGTAGTTGAATCCCAGATAGATAATAATAATAATAATAACATTTATTCATCCACAATCTACAGATATAGATTATAGTGGAGTACTACAAAAAGAAAAAAGAAAAAAAAACAGCTTCAAAAAGATAAAGATACAAAACTCAGTGTAATTCGCGACACTCAAGTAAATGCAGGTGAGAAACGTCGTCTTTCAATATGTTTTTGAGGAGGAAACTCCTTTACAACCTTCAGGGCAAGGGTTTTAAGTTATGCCCTGGGGGCATATAAGGTTTTTACAGAAGGCATTGTCGTAGAAACTTCAAAAAAAGCTCATGCAATTGGAAATTCTAAGGACTAGTGCCCTTTTTAATAGTCGAAAGTGATTGGAGGGCAACTAGCCCCCACTCCCCTTACGCCCATTATTCCCCCAAACACATCCAATCAAAATTTTGACATAGCCATTTTGTTCAGCGTAGTTGATTTCCAGATAGAAAATATGTTTTTGAGGATACTCCCCCACAACCCTCAGGGCAAGGGTTTTGAGTTATTCCCTTGGGGGACATAAGGTTTTTATAGAAGGTGCTGTCGTAGAAATTTCAAAACAGGCTCATTCGATTGGAAATTGAAAGGGGTAGTGCCCTTTTTAGTAGTCGAAAGTGATTAGAGGGCTACTACCCCCCCCCCACGCCCATCATTCCTCCAAACACATATAATCAAAATTTTGAGATAGCCATTTTGTTCAGCGTAGTTGAATCCCAGATAGATAATAATAATAATAATAACATTTATTCATCCACAATTTACAGATATAGATTATAGTGGAGTACTACAAAAAGAAAAAAGAAAAGAAAAAAAAAACAGCCTCAAAAACATAAAGATACAAAACTCAGTGTAATTCGCGACACTCAAGTAAATGCAGGTGAGAAACGTCGTCTTTCAATATGTTTTTGAGGAGGAAACTCCTTTACAACCTTCAGGGCAAGGGTTTTAAGCTATGCCCTGGGGGCACATAAGGTTTTATAGAAGGCATTGTCGTAGAAACTTCAAAAAAAGCCCATGCAATTGGAAATTCAAAGGACTAGTGCCCTTTTTTATAGGCGAAAGTGATTCGAGGGCAACTAGCACCCCTCATGCCCATCATTCCCCAAACCACATCCAATCAAAATTTTGAGATAACCATTTTGTTCAGCGTAGTTGATTTACTGATAGAAAATATCTTTTTGAGGATACTCCCCCACAACCCTCAGGGCAAGGGTTTTGAGTTATTCCCTTGGGGGACATAAGGTTTTTATAGAAGGTGCTGTCGTAGAAATTTCAAAACAGGCTCATTCGATTGGAAATTGAAAGGGGTAGTGCCCTTTTTAGTAGTCGAAAGTGATTAGAGGGCTACTACCCCCCCCCCCCCCACGCCCATCATTCCTTCAAACACATCTAATCAAAATTTTGAGATAGCCATTTTGTTCAGCGTAGTTGAATCCCTGATAGATAATAATAATAATAATAATAACATTTATTCATCCACAATCTACAGATATAGATTATAGTGGAGTACTACAAAAAGAAAAAAGAAAAAAAAACAGCTTCAAAAAGATAAAGATACAAAAGTGATTGGAGGGCAACTAGCACCCCCACGCCCATTATTCCCCCAAACACATCCAATCAAAATTTTGAGATAGCCATTTTGTTCAGCGTAGTTGATTTCCAGATAGAAAATATGTTTTGAGGAGGACAGTTCCCACAACCCTCAGGGCAAGTGTTTTAAGTTATGCCCTGGGGGCATGTAAGGTTTTCATAGAAGGCGTTGTCGTAGAAACTTCAAAAAAGATTCATTCGATTGGAAATTCAAAGTGCTAGTGCTCTTTTTAATAGTCAAAAGTGATTGGAGGGCAACTAACCCCCCTTTCACGCCCACCTTTTCCCCAGACACATCCAATCAAAATTTTAAGACAGCCATTTTATTAAACGTAGGTTTAAGTCCCCCACAGCCCTTAGAGCAAGGGTTTTGAGATATGCCCTGGGGGCATATAAGGTTTTGTATAGAGAGCTTTGTCGTAGAAACTTCAGAAAGGGCTCATTCGATTGGAAATTTAAATGACTAGTTCCCTTTTTAATAGACGAAAGTGATTCTATGGCAGCTGAAACCCCTTCCACGCCCACCATTTCCCCAAACACATCCAATCAAAATTTTGATATGGCCATTTTATTCAACGTAGTTGAAAGTTCTTGAAATTATATGTTTACCAGCTTTCCCCCCCCCCCCCCAAAAAAAAAATCCTTTTTTCCCAAATACATCCAATAAAAATGATCAGACAGCTATTTTATTAAAAATAGTTCAAAGATCATATAACAAAAATTCCGGTGTCAGCACAACCCACCAGGGCCCAGGGGCAGGCGTTGTAAGTTATGCCATGGCGGCATATATGAGTCTTATGGAAGGGATTCTCGTATAAACTTCAAAAAGGGATCATTTGATTGGAAATTAAAACTTTTAGTTCACATTTTAAGAGTTAAAAGAAATTGAAGGGCACCTAGCCCCCCCTCCCATCCACGCCCTATTTTCCTCAAACCCATCTGATAAGAACTTTGAGATAGCTTTTTTTAAATAGTTCAAAGACCATATAAAGAAAACTCAGGGGTCAACACAGCCCCCAGGGCCCGAGGGCAGGTGTTGTAAGTTATGCCCTTGGGGAATATATGGTTCTTATTGAAGGGATGCTCGTAAAAAATTATTTCTTTACAGAGATGGCTCATTTGATTGGAAATTTAACGTTCTAGTTCAGATTTTTAGTCAAAATAGATTGGAGGGCAACTGGCCCCCCCGCGTCCCTTTTTCTCGAATTGCATCCAATAAAAATTTTGAAATAGCCATTAAGTTAAAAATTGCTCAAAAGTCAAATAACAAAAACTCGTCACAACCTCTCAGGGCCCGGGGGCAGGTGTTGTAAGTTATGCCCCGGGGAATATATTTTTCGTATGAAAGGGATGCTCGTATAAACTTCAGAGAGGGCTTATTTGATTGAATATTGAAAGTTCGAGCTCACTTTTTGATATTCAAAAGCGGTCCGAGGGCAGCAACCCCCCCCCCCACGCCTTCTGTTTCAAAACCCATCTGATGAAAATTTTGAGATAGACATTTTGTTAAAAATAGTTCAAAGGTCGGAAGAGAAAAAATCCGGTGTCAATAGAACGCCCTGGGCACAGGGAAAGGCGTTCTAAGTTATGCCCTAAGGGCATGTATGGTTCTTATGAAAGGGATGCTCGTATAAACTTCATAGAGGGATCATTTGATTGAAAATTGAAAGTTCTAGTTCACTTTTTAAGAGTCAAGAGAGTTAAACTAGCCCCCCTCTCCCACGCTCTATTTTCCCAAACCTGTATTGGAAATTTTTCAAAAATTAGATAACAAAACACCCCCAGAGCCCAGGGGATAGGCGTTGCAAGTGTTGTCCTGGGGGGTGTATATGGTTCTTATGAAAGGGATGCTCGTATAAACTTCAGAGGGGGCTCATTTGATTGGAAATTGAAGGTTCTAGTTCAATTTTTAAGAGTCAAAAGATATCCGAGGGCAACTAGTCCCCCCCCCCCAAACACCCTCTTTTCCTCAAGCCCATCCGATAATTTTTTTTTTGTAGCTATTTCATTAAAAATAGTTCAAAGGCCAGATAAGAAAAATTCCTGTGTCGACTGAACCTGCCAGGGCCCGGAGGCAGGCGTTATGAGTAATGTTCTAGGGGCATATTTAGTTCTTATGGAAGGGATGATCGTATAAACTTCGGAGATTGCTCATTTGATTGAAAATTGAAAGTTTTTGTTCACTTTTTAAGAGTCAAAAGAGATCGGAGGCCAACTAGCCCCCCTCCCCTCCTCCACGCCCTAAATGCATGAGATAAAAATTTTGAGATAGACATTTTGTTAAAAATAGTTCAAAGTTCTGATAACAAAAAACTCCGGCGTCGATACAGCCCCCCAGGGCCCGGGGGTAGGCGTTGTAAGTTGTGCCCTGGGGGCATATATGGTTGTTATGGAAGGAATGCTTGTATAAACTTCATAGAGGGCTCATTTGATTGGAAATTGAAAGTTGTAATTCACTTTTTAAAAGTCAAAAGTGATTGGAGGACAGCTAGCCTCCCCCCCACAATCCATTTATTTTTTCCCAGAGGCACTTCATATAGAAGGGGTCGTCTTATAAACTTTAAATGGGGCTCATTCGACTGGAAATCGAGAGTTTTAGTGCCCTTTTTAAAAGTGATCAGAGGGCAACTGTCCCCCCCAAGCCCTTTTCCCCAAATATATCTGATAAAAAATTTGAGGAGTCCATTTTGTTAAAAATAGTTCAAAGGTAAGATAAGAAAAACTCCTGTGTTGACACAACCCTCCCCCCACCAGGGCAAGGGTAGGCGTTGTAAGTATTGCTCTGGGGGCATATATTGTTCTTATGGAAGGTATGCTCGTATAAACTTCAGAGAGGGTTCATTTGATCGGGAGTTAAAAGTAGTACTTCGATTCTCCTTGGTCAAAAAAGATTAGGGAGCCACTTACCCATTTCGCCTTCCATGCCTTTGGGCTCAGCGGACTGATAAACATCCACGATAAAACATTGAGGTGACCATACTGTTGAAAATATTTCAACCGGCTTGCGGTGAGAAACGGAGGCTAGCGAAAAGCCCTCAAACCTTTAGGCATACGTTGTAAGTTATACTCTGGAGATATATAGGGTTCTTATAGAAGGGATACTCGTATAAACTTCAGAGAGGGCTCATTTCATTGAAAATAGAAAATTCTAGTTCGCTTTGAAAGAGCCAGAAGAAACCGAAGCTTAATCTAGTCCCCCCACGCCCTTTTTTCCCAAACCCATCCGATAAAATTTTGAGATAGCAATTCTGTAAAAATAGTTAAAACATCAGATAATAAAAACTCCGAGGTTGCCACAAACCTAATTTTTCACTCTGATATTGTTGCTTTGATATCAGTTTTGATACTTTGATGAATATTTGATTTTTTTTTTAAAGTTTGATTTTGAAATAAGGAATTTAAAAAAATTGAAATTCTTTGCAATCAAAAAGGAACAAAGGTTAATTAAAAAAAAAACTTTACGAAAAATAAGTTTTTCAAAGAAAAGTAAAGGCAATTTTAAACTTAAGCTCAGAAGATACAAATACCTTTTAAATTCAAACTCAAAACGACCATAAATTACTATTAAAGAATAAATGAAACCCAAAACGAACCGAAATTGAATAAATAATCATAGCGAAAAAATACAACAAGGAATAATATAAATGAATAAATATATCTTAAAGCGAGTAATGCTTAGATTGAATATTAAAATCAAGCTTAAAACGAAAAAAAAATTTCCTATTGAAGTATAAATGAAACTTAAAACGAACAAAAATTAAATAAACAATCAATGCAAACAAAGATACAATAGACATTAATGTAAATTAATAAACAAATCTTAAAACGAGTGAAACTTAAATTGAATATGCAAATCAAGCTTGAAACGAAAAAAAAATCACTACAAACAAGAGTTTGGGTATGACCTCCTTCTCTCACTGTAAAAGTCTAAAACCTATTGCGTCATTGGCGCTTAACTGATAACCAATTTTATGACAAATATTTTCTGTCGTACTTGATGTTGAAAATAAACATTAAAATTATATTAACATTTTGAACAGATGAGCTTTCAGCAATTAATATCATTATACATCAACTATTCAGTTTAATTTATTAGCTCTTTTTAAAGTTGTTAAAGACGAATATAGTTTCCCTACAAACAAGTGTTTGGATACTGCCTCCTTTCCTAACTGTGAATAAAAACCAAAAGCCTTCTGCGTCATTGGCGCTTAACTGATAACGGATAATATTACGAATATTTTCTTTTCCAGTTCTTACAGCATTGAAAACAAAATACAATTACAGTGAAATAATTCTTGAGCTGATGGATCTTTCAACAATTAATATCATTATACATCAAATATTTAATTTGATATTGTTTTTACTTTCCAAGACTGTTCAAGACGCATATAGTTTTCAGTAAAGCGCCAAAGACGCAGTAGGTTTTAGACTTATACAGTGAGAGAAGGAGGTCATACCCAAACTCTTGTTTGTGGTGATTTTTGTTCGTTTCAAGCTTGATTTGCATATTCAATTTAAGTTTCACTCGTTTTAAGGTTTATTTATTAATTTACATTAATATATATTGTATGTTTGTTTGCATTGATTGTTTATTTAATTTTTGTTCGTTTTAAGTTTCATTTATACTTCAATAGGAATATATTTTTTTTTCGTTTTAAGCTTGATTTTCATATTTAATCTAATTATTACTCACTTTAAGATCTATTTATTCATGTATATTATTACCTGTTGTATGTTCTTGCAGTCACTTGCTAGTTGATTTTCGTTCTATTAGATCGTAATTTATTCTTTAACAGATTTTTCTGGTTTGGTCGGGAGGGAATTTTAAAAGGCTTTTTTGTTTGCCTTGATTATGCTTAATACGACATACACATTTCTTTTATAAAATTATTTTTTCGATAACTTTTTTTTTAATTAATAATATAAAAATGTCAAGCCTACCAATCACTTTCGACTATTAAAAAGGGCACTAGCCCTTTCGATTTCCAAGTGAATGAGCCCTTTTTGAGTTTCTACGACAACGCTTTTTATTTACACCTTATATGCCCCCAGGGCATAAATTACAACCCTTGCCTTGAGGGCTGTGAGGGGGTTGCCATCCTCCAAAACCTAATTTCCAAAACTTTCAACTACATTAAACAAAATGGCTATCTCAAAATTTAGATTGGATGTGTTTGGGAGAATGGTGGGCGTGAGAGGGGCTTTAGTTGCTCCGCAATCACTTTCGACTATTAAAAAATGCACTAGCCCTTTCAATTTCCAATCGAATGAGCCCTTTTGAAGTTTCTACTTATATGCCCCCAGGGCGGAACTTACAACCCTTGCTCTGAGGGTTGGGGGGGGGGTTGTCATCCTCAAACACCTAATTTCCAGAACTTTGAACTACGTTGAAGAAAGGTTCTCAAAGTCTTTATTGGATGTGTTTGAAGAATTTGTGGGTGCGAGAGGGGGGTTAGTTGCCCTCCAATCACTTCCGACTTTTAAAAAGGGCACTAGCCCTTTCAACTTCCAATCGAATGAGCCCTTTTTGAAATTTTTGAATTTCCCCAGGGCATTACTTACATCCCTTGCCCTGGGGCTGTGAGGGGGTTGTCATCCTCAAAGACACAATTTCCGGACCTTTCAACCACTTTGAACAAAATGGCTATCTCAAAATTTTGTTTGTATGTGTTTGGGAAATGGTGGGTATAAGAGGGGTGTTAGTTATTGTCCAATCACTTTCGACTATTAAAAAGGGTACAAGCCCTTCTAATTTCCAATCGAATGAGCTGTTTTTGAAGTTGCTACGGCATCACTATTTATGAAAACCTTATATGCCCCTAGGGCATAACTTACAACCCTTGCCCTGAGGGCTCTGAGGGGTTTATTATCCTCAAAGCCCTAATTTCTAAATCTTTTAACTACGTTGGACAAAATGGCTAACTAAAAATTTTGATTGGATGTGTTTGGGGAAAAGGCCGGCGTGAGAGGGGGGTTAGTTGCCCTTCAATAATT
This sequence comes from Artemia sp. Qi Xiang Cuo, assembly GCF_049724085.1. Classification (NCBI taxonomy): domain Eukaryota; kingdom Metazoa; phylum Arthropoda; class Branchiopoda; order Anostraca; family Artemiidae; genus Artemia; species Artemia sp. Qi Xiang Cuo. Next base: position 5,080,347 of record NC_142808.1, on the reverse strand, counting down.
TCCGACTATTGAAAAAGGCACTAGCCCTTTGAAATTCCAATCAAATAAGTCGTTTTTGAAAGTTCTACGACAAAGCCTTCGATCAAAACCGTATATTCCCCCAGGGCATAACTCATAGCCCTTACCCTGAGGGTGGTGGGGGGAGTGTCATCCTCAAAGATATAATTTCTGGACCTTCAACTACTTTGAACTAAGTGACTATCTCAAAATTTTGATTGGATGTGTTTGGATAAATGGCGGGCGTGGAAAGGGTGTTAGTTGCCTTCCAATCACTTTCGACTATTAAAAAGGGCACTAGCCATTTCAATTTCCAATCAAATGAGCCCTTTTTGAAGTTTCTACGACAACGTTTTCTATAAAAACCTTATATGCCCCCAGGGCATAACTTACAACCCCTGCCCTGAGGACTGTTGGAGGGGGGGGGGGGGGGTTTCATCCTCAAAGACCTAATTTTCAGAACTTTATACTGCGGTGAACAAAATGGCTATCTCAAAATTTTGATTGTATGTGTTTGGGGAAGAGGTGGGCGTGAGAGGCGGGTTAGTTGCCCTCCAATCACGTTTGACTATTAAAAAGGGCACTAGCCGTTTGAATTTCCAATTGAATGAGCCCTTGTTGAAGTTTCTACGACAAAGCTTTATATAAAAACCTTATATGCCCCCAGGGCATAACTTACAACCCTTGCCCTGGCATAAAAACCTTATATGCCCCCAGGGCATAACTTACAACCCTATGATTATGGCATGAGAAGCTGTTTTTAAGTTTTCCAATTCAGCCGTTCCCTGCTTGTTGTGCTTTTAAGGTTTTTAAGGCACTTAAGACCGAAATCATCTTCAGGTTATAATTATGGCTTTAGTTTGACTCCCTGAGCTTTTCTTCATTTATCACAGCAGCTTTTCGAATCAGCAAATTACCCTATCTTTTACTTCTACTACTACTAAAAAACCACTGCAGCAACAAGCCGCCTGAGGCCAACATAGCTAAGGCCAATAATTGCGCTTGTTCGTTCTACAATAATAATTTTTGCCTAATGAACATAATTTGAAACTATTTCACTCTGTAAGTGTGTTTCGCAAGAGTGTGTCCTCTTATTTCTTTTTCAGAGTGGAGATGGAATTTTACTATCACTATTCCTGCTCTTGAATCTCTTCATAGAGGCATTGTATCCTTGTTTGGAGACACTGAAGATTGTGTTTTTTCCATTCATAACCTTGTATCTTTTGGAAGAAAAATTGGAAAAGAGCCAGGTGACTGGTTTGGACCAACTTCTGCAGCTTATGTTCTTCGGTAAGAATCAGGAAAAATTATTTTTTTTTTCTCAAAACCAAGAAGTTTGATCTTATTAGAATTTTGTTCTACTCTAACATGAAACCTGAATTTTTGACTAATCCCCAGTTTTGTGCCGTAGGTTAGTTTTTTTTAAGTTTTTTTTTTTTGGGGGGGGGTTTCAGCAATAATTTTAGGTAGTGTCTGGAACTGCATCAATTATTGTTTCACTATTAAAGTCACTTGGGAAGCTTGCCTGCTTCGAAAAATGGTTATATAATAAAATTTTCTAATTCACTTCTGTATACTGAATTCAAAAAATGAAATCATTTGTAGCGCCTATGATTTAATGTAATAATATCTTGTCATTTTTAAAGACTGTAATACCAGTTATCTGAAACAACTAACATCCATAATCATTCCGTAAGTGCTAAGGGTGCTCACAAAATTTAAGGTTGTTTTGAATCTGTCATATTCAAAAGAAAACCTTTTTAACAGTTAAAAAGAGGCACAATAAGAAAGACAATATATGCAGCACATAAAATGTCCTCAAGAATTGTCCTCAAGAATAAAATCTCTTTGAATAAAATCAAGAAGAAATCTCTTGTCCTCAAGAATAAAATGAATGGTCAAATTGGCTTGAATATTCCTTCCTTCAAATAAGTTTGAAATTTAATCATTGAGTTAAAATATTTTGAAGCAGAGCAATTGATACTTATTTCATACCTTGCGCTCTTTAGCGAAGCGCTCTTTAGCGCTCTTATTCGCGCTCTTTAGCGAATAATTGCTAAAAGAAATTGTAGTATTTTTTCGTCCAGTTAATGAACTTAACGTCTATATCCGCGGAAATTCAGGCACAGTTATGTTCTGGGTCAGGTCAAATGCATAGAAGTAGTTAACCCTGCTCGTCAAGCGCGCACGTATAGGGAAAACATTACCACGACATTAACAACAATTATTACATTACTGTGAAATCATACTTCCATGAGGACCTAGTTGCCATAGGACTTTCTATTGCAGTTCATTTGGGTAAAAATGAAAAGTGGAATTACAAAACTTATTGCTTAACGATCAGTTTGACCGTTACTAGTTTGCTCCCCGTCGATTTCACATGGAGAACGTACCATCCACGTATTTAGCAATCTAGGAAAATAACTTCAAAAGAATACGGAACAACTGTATTCTTTTGCGTTACAGTTGGATTACTACTACTAGTATATAATGTAACGCCTACCAGAAGGTTGCACCCAACACTATCAGTCCTTTTAGCGGGGTTTTCATCCATAATCATAGCGGGGAACATAATACTACATACTGGTCCTTATCTTTGGAGACCACGTTGTCTCTAGAGAACTCTTCAATGCCGTCTAGCTGCATCTTCCAGATCCTTGGCAGTTTTTTCCATGGTCTCCATTTCAGACCTCCTTAGTTTATATTTTAATGCTTTCTCCACTTTCTTTACATTCCTCTCATTTTCATATGATCCATTACTATATTATTCTTCTGCAAGCTCCTCCTCCTCTCTATTATAAATTAAGCTTTTTCACTAATATTCCTAAATGTGCCCCCAGCTTTCTTCCTTAAGACACCATCAGTAACTTCACCAATGATTTTCCTAAAATTATTCCATCCATCTTCTACATTGTCAAATTCTATATTTTCCAGTTTAGTATTCAACTGTTCCTTGAAAGTCTCTCTCAAATTCTTATCCTGGAGTCTACCAACGTCATAACTTCCCGAAAGGTAGTTACCCTCTTGAAATTTCAGCTTTAAATTAACCCTAGACACTGCTAGATGAGGATCTTTACTGTTTATATAATCCTCTATTTGTTCAACGTAGCGCAATAGAACTGGAGTTCAACTTGACTATACATATTTAGGCTTCGAAACACGGATAGAAAATATTTGAAGGCAATTATACCTGGAGACAATGCGGCATTATACCTGGAGACAATGTGGCACTGGTCCCGCCGAAATTGTCGTTTGCAGCTTTTACTTTGAGGCCTTAATATCCATTACTAAATTAATCTCAAACACTAATTTATTTTCTCTCTTTTTGTTATAGACATATTGAGTATAGTATCAAATATTCATGATATCCTTCATACCCCACTTCTTAATCATTGCTGTAACTTTTAATACAAGTTTTGCTTTAATTTATTGTTGTGTTTATTTTAGGGATGCACTGAATATGGCATCAAATAGTCATGATATTTTAAAGCGTATACGGGTTTATGTTGCTCAGGATATGGCAGGTAAAGACTCTGATTACTCTAATTTATACACTATAGATTTTTTTTTTTTTTTACTTCTTGCATGATGAAAGTTTTAATTGTTTGTGGTTTCTCGTGGACTATCTGTGTTGAGCCATAGACTCTGCAAGTATATATATATATATACTATACCTTGTAAGTAACTTTTTGATGAGTTTACTGTTGTTGATCAGGTCGAAAGCTTTTTTCAGATCTATTGCTGTGAGGTTCATTCAGTAGCCGGGGTTATCTAGGTTCTTGAGGATTTTGTCCGGGAGGCTCACCAAATATTGAGCTGTTGGGGTCTTGGGAAGACTAACAAACTGCTTTGGATCCACCATTCTGATGATTTTTTCCTTTAGCCAGGATGAGAGGACTTGCTTGTAGAATCTGCTAAATACTGGTGAAGGAGTGATCAGCCAAACTCCAGTGATGTCATTAGGTGCGTCTTTTTTAGGTATCGGTGTCACATATCCTTTCTTCCATAAAGAGGGGAAGTTGCCAGAAATGGTTATGTGTTTGAATAAATTTAAAAGTGGTTGACTAAGTTCATCTGGGAATGCTTTTATGATTTGGATTGGGATATAAATTGGCGTGACGCTTGTTCGTTTTAGCATTCTAAGCTTTTTGATCACTATTCCGGCTGTTATTGTTGGAAAGTCCTGATAGTCTAAATGTGGCTGTGGTGTCTCATCTTGGCGCAAGGGAGGAAGGACTTGTACAATACTAGTCAGGTGGGAGTTAAATCGGTTGGCTAATTCGGTATCGGTATCATCCACGTTGAATTCGACACACTTCGTTTCTTTTCCTATGAGTTTTTAAACTTCTTTATGCCACTGTTGGGGTTTGGGTTGGGACAAATTATTTACTTTACCTTTATAGTAGTCTTTTGCCGCCTGGCGTGCCAGTTTGCGAATTCTGTTCTTCAAAAGAATAGCTTGTTGGCGTTTCCCTTCTTTGAACAATCTTTGTTTCTCAGCTATCAGCTTTTTAACATCCTTTGAAATGTATGGACGGTCAACGAAGAAGGACTTGATTTTTCTCTCCGTTAAGTAACTGCGAAATGTTTTTAGTAGATTATTTTGAAGAATTTCTGCTTTTGAATGGACAGTTCTGGCATTTGATACATCTATCGAACTTTCTCGAGCTATCCAGTTCCCAAACTCGAACAAACCGGAATCAGTGATTTGTCGGTTGGTTGTCTCTTTCGTCGTGTACGTTATTTCACGCTGTTCAACGGATTTAGCTCAAGTGAGAAATGGTAACTGCTACCCAGGGACAGCCGTCTGTGGCACTTTTGTAACATTTGGTCATATTTGTAGCACTTTTGTCAAGTGATGTTCCTCCTTTTGTTGTTGGGGAAATTTACAGTATTACTTAACTCAAACGCCCTGTAAAAATTTTTCCGTTTGAGCTCATTACCACCACAGAGAACAAACATCGCCGCACATCCGGGCCACTTACCTGAAATGTAGTTGGCACTCAGGTGGAGCTTTTCAAGAAACCTTTTCTTCTGTTTGCAGGGCTGGCTAGGCGAGTAATAGAAAGCACACACAGTCAAACAATTAATTCTCTTTGGAAGTCTTTTGGGTTGGATTCTTAGCCACATTGTTTCGTCATGGGATTCAAGACATGGAACATCAATAACACTTGTAGCTAACTCTTCTTGGGCATAGATTCCAACACCACCGCCTCTTTTTCCCAAGGGATGATCATCTAGTCTAAGCTTAAAATATTTATTAAAAAACCATTGATATTGAGAAGATCCATGTTTTGGCGGTGAACTTCTGTTACCACCTGTACAGTTGAATTGAGGATGCGTGCTAGGGTTTCTATTTCAACTACCTTATCTGGGTTGAGACTTTCAGCGTTAACGTAGAAAAAACTTTGGTAGTGAAAATTCAGATGACGGGTATTCTTTAATTTTCGTCGTCTTCGTGAGGCCGGTATTTTTAGGCTTGTGGCAAGTTGAGAAAACTTGAAGAGAAGAGTGAAGTGAGTCTCCCAGATCAAGACCACAAGATCCATTAATGCAAGCAAAGCACCATGTCTGCTCTAAACAACAGTTTCTAGATAGTTGCTTGGGGGAAGAGGGGTGAGCTGGGAACCTTTCTTTCTAGATGGGCGGGGGGGGGGTAAATGGGGATTATAAGGGTGGAGTAGAGGGAGAAGAATGAAACCAACTGGGATTGCGAATGGGAGGCGGACGCGCCTGGCGGAAAAACGGTACTGAACCGGAGGGAGGAGGGGATGGGGTTGTGGGGGCTTTCTGTCTCACCCTAAAAAAGGTTGGATCGTCAGCCTATCATCCACCATAACCGATACAGGAGCGAGATTGCACGATTTGTCAAAATATGATAAAAAAGAGCACAAGTCAACAAAAGAACACAAGTCAATGTGTATAATGTCAGCGTAATGTTATCATAATTTATCGTAATGTTTACTATCAAACAATTATAAACTGCACATACATAAACAAAAATAATAACCAAATAAACAACACAGACAAAAAACAACAAATAAAAAAATATGTAAAATATACAGAAACTAGCAACCCTCAAATAACAGAACGCATTAGCTGCGGGTATCAAGATTGATTAACCATCTTAGCATACTTTTTTCCAGTGAAGATACAGGATCTACAGGATTTGTTTGTTGAATGAAGATACAGATCCAAGAAGATACTTGGATTTGAAATATCCAAGAATTTTGGGACCTTGAGGGAGTTAAACCAGTATAAGCATGAGCGAATTTTTCTTTTATCTGATTTATTAAAATTTCAGGTCAGGTGACCCTTTGTCAGGGTCAACTACTCCAAATCTCTTAAATACCCTAGAATTTCAGGACAATGGAGGGAGTTAAAGCAGGTATTTAGCGAAATCGAAGAAGCATGTGCGAATTTTTCTTTTATATGATTTATTGAAATATCCCAACGAGGGTAACATACAGAGTACGGGGAAGGCCAAACGATTTAAAAAGAGATGCAACAAGATTTTGCTTAAAACACAGTCGTGCAGTAACTGTGGATACATATGTAGAGGCAACCCAACGTGAGATAGGGTACATTAAAAGTTGGCGGGTGTAAGCATTTAAACCGATTGGAAGGCCAAGATACTTTCGACTGGCTGATTGCGAGAGGACTCATGAGACACAGATTAAAAGCTCCTGCTTAAAACGAGGAACCCACACTTCCCATTGCTAAATTCAAGAATATGGGTCAGGTGTTCATCTTGGAGGATTTTTAAAATTTTAGAAAGTTGTTCAGTAGATGAGCTGATATTAAGAAAATCATCAGCACATGGCACAATAGAAATATAGATAGCATAAGAAATGGAGGAAGATAGACATTGTTCTTGTGGCTTAAGTATTAAACAGAAACTACGCCTCGGAGGGCTCCTTTTCGGTCAAGGTTTCTTCAGTCCCAAGGAATAATCTTCTTAGATTTTGGAAAGAAGATCTTAAGATGGATTTGAATTGTGGATGCCCGTGACAAAAAGCTTTAATAGCGCAATGATTTGAACTTGCTTTTTTTAGTAACAAAAAGCATTGTAACATGAATAGAGGTGTCAAAGGGATTGTGTCAAGAGAGTGTCTCAAAAGAATGCCCGAGTCTTGAACAAGAAAAAGGGACAAACCAGAGGTGCCGGCTTCAATGAGCATGTTAGCAACATCAGAAAGTGCCTCTGGACCTCTGCATCAACACTGAAAGTGAAACTAATGAGGTAAAACGTGACACTTACTCTGAAACTCGTACATGTTCGTACATATCCTGATATTTGTATATAACACCAAATTCGAACATTTTACAGGGAGTTGTTGAAATGAAAATGGGCTGTAACGAGGTACATTGAGTAGTGGTTTTACCTATCTCAGGAATGGGCATGACATCATCGATACAGACTAACGAGGGAATAATGCTTAGGGGAAGGACCATCTCCATGAGTAACTAGAAGTATGCTGAAGGAAGATTTCAAAATGAAATCTATCTTCAATAAGAGTTTCGATTTCCAATTAAAGTTATATTTAAATAAAGTATGTGCAGTTAGGCAGCTCTTCTTAATGACACCAGTGAATAAAATAGAAATAGTACATTCGATTTCTTGATTGATGCTCCATGTCAATATGGTGGTCAATACCCGGACATTGTGCCTCTGTTTTCTTTGTTTGTTTTTACTTTGTGTTGCTCGCATTGTATATTGTGTGATGGATTTCTTAGTAAATAATAATAATACATTTAATAATGCTAGTTCAATTATCCTTTTTACGATGGGAATTGGTCTTAAATTGCATTAAGCGTCCCAACTAGGGTAATTTTTTCGCATGTAGTCACGGTAAGTCTATATCATTCTGTATGCACTTCTTATGTCCTCTAGAGCGCCTTGCACTGTTTGTTTTATATTTATATCTTCAGGTTCTCATATAAGGTTCTTTATTTGAGGATTGCAGATTTAATATCTAAAAGCTTGTGTTAAAACCTAAGTTTTTGCACATCAAGAGAGGGATCCATTTCGTTATTCCTCACGTGATATTCCCTGAAAGACCCTGCCGTCTGGATGAAGGTGTGCTTGAATAATGATGGTTTTCCTGACAGTGCAAGTGTGCCGCTATGCCTCTTAATGTCCTTGTAAGTTTATTGGTATTGAGGCAAGACCCAAAGAGAAATCACAGAATTGATAAGCGATCCTTCCGTGTAAATCTCAAGTATGTTTTACTTGGAAAATGAACACGTATTAAATTAAACGCACTTTTTTAATCTACTGATGCTCAACACATGAATATGGAAGAGCTTGAGTTCTGTTGCTATTAAGCTTAGTCAAATTTAACATTAACCTCTATTTTCAAACTTCTTTGGTAGTATAATTATTGCGGTGCTCTGACCCCGCTCAGCCTCTATTGAGGGTCTCGTATCATGTTTTGGACTATGAGTTGCACGTTTTGGACACCCTCTTTGATGCTGGTTTTGTCTGCATGACCTTTTGAGTATATTGGAATAGGAATCGCTTTTCTATTACATTTCAATCTCTTTTTACGCTTTCATTGGCTCTTGGAAATGTTTGAAGGCGTCATACTACTCTTGCTTCTATTTAGAAATTCAATGGTGGTGATCTTCAGTCATTTTTATTAACCGGCGTAGATTGCTGCTAATTTACTCGTCTTTGTTCAATTATGAATTTAGTTGTGCATCTTAAGAATGAAATTTCTTTGCCCTTTTTCTTCGTTTCCCTCCTCAACGTTGTATGATTTGGCTATTTGCAACAGACTACAAACATTGGTCTTTTCTCGAGATCGTCCGTTTTTTTTCTTGCCACCAGCTACGATATTTGTAGTAGTTAACACAGGCATAAAACAAGTTCTCTAAGTCAGAAAAAACCCAACTGCTTGATTTCACGATTCTTGTTAGCTGTGGAGTAACGGTTCACCTGCTTACTTTTTTCAGTGCTTTTTTCTATTGTTTCTGGTATCTACTTAGGAGATAAATCCATCAGCTCGTAATTTGTATACTACCGGTAATTTTAAACATTACTTGTGTTTTTTTTCGTCCTTTTTCCTAATGTCTTCGGTATTATGTCCCCTAATGTATGCCACCTCTCAGACAAATCTAGCCAATGAACCGGAAACTATTTATGGCCCAGAAATATTTACTTTGTTCTGTATAAATGTCGTTGATTTAATTGTAACACTTTAGTTTATCTGCTGATAACGATCATTGTGTATGTAATCGAAATATCCAGAGAATTTATGACTGTTTTGCTACTACACTACTACTACTAACAACTCAACGCAGCACCAAGCCGCCTGAGGCCAACACAGCGACGCACTCTCCTCCTCCATCCTAATCTATTCAAAGCTTCCCTCTTGACACCCTCCCATGAAGTTCCGATTTCCTTTAAATCTTTCTTCATTACGTCCTCCAACCCCAGACGAGGACAACCTGTTTTCCGTTTAGCCCTAGACGGTTGGCCGAAAAGAACAATCTTCGTCAATTTGTCATCCTTCATCCACACAACGTGCCCTAGCCATCTCAACCTTTCTTTCATTAGAGCCCTAGAGAGTGATATTGAACCACATGTTTCGTACAGCCTATTGTTTGAAATACAGTCAGTCAGCCGGGTACCCAGAACAATCCTTAAGCAATTTCTCCGGAAAACATCTAGCAAATCTTCATCCGCTTTTCCACCAGGATACTTTTCCCTCCCCATTTGATTCCGTGGTCTCCCATTGCCTTTCCTGCGCTCCTTAGTATAAAGTCCATCAAAATAATCCATATAAAGGGGGATAGAACACAACTCTGCTTTATTCCTGATTTAATACCAAACCAGCTGCTAACCTCATTTCCTACCTTAACCGCAGCAGTTTTATTCTCGTACATAACACTAATTACTTTAATGTATTTGTCTGGTATACCATACACGAAAAGAACCTTTGCTAAACTCTTCTATCGACAGAATCGAACGCTTGCTCATAATCTGTAAAACTAAGGACCAAAGGTGTTTGACAACTCAGGCACTTCTCAACTATTAACCTAAGAGTGAAAATTTGGTCGACATATCCTCTACCTTTTCTAAAACCGCACTTTTCTTCTCTTAAAAGTTTGTCTACGGCATCTCTCACTCTAAAAATTATCATATTACTAAGTAATTTGCTACCTACAGAGACCAGACTAATGCCTTGATAATTACCACACTCGCTTTTATCCCCTTTCTTATAAAGTGGCTAAATTAATGTTTTCCTAAAATCATTTGGTACTTCCCCTTTTTTAAAAATCATATTCATAATCTTCAGTAACTTATTTTTAACCTCAGAGCCACCATATTTAAAAGACTCATTTACTACCCTATCAACACTTGGATCTTTACTAATTTTTTAATCCTTTTAGTACTGTCATTAATTCTTCCTTGCAAAAAAAATCTTCCTTTACATCCAAGGTATTACAAGCTTTTTCATTTTCTTCTATATCTTTTATATCTTATCGCTAATTATGGCCCCATTCCTATCTTTAACTGCAACTCTATCTCGGTTAAGCAAATTCTCAAAGTGTTTGGCCCATCTCTCTTTAGTTTTTTCCTTATCTCTAATTGCGGTCCCATTCCTACCTTTAACTGGGCCAAGTCCGGATTGAGTACTTCCTATTAATTTATTGACATACCCGTACAATATTTTACTATAATGCCGTCTAGCTGTATCTTCCAGATCCTCGGCAATTTTATCCAGGGCCTCCACTTCACACCTCCTTAGTTCATATTTTAATGCTTTCTCCACTTTCTTTACCTTTCTTTACATTCCTTTTGTTTTCATATGATCCATCACTTTTCTCCTTTCTATTAAATATAAAGTTTTTTCACTAATATTCTTAGCTGCAGTCCTAGCTTTCTTCCCTATGACACCTTCAGCAACATCACAAATCATTTTTCTAAAATAATTATAACCATCTTCCACATTATCAAATTTTAAACTCTCAAGTTTAGTATTCAGCTGTTCCTGGAAAATTTTCTCTCAAATTCTCATCCTGGAGTCTACCAACATCATAACTTCCGGGGAGGTAGTTACCCTTCCGAAATTTGAGCTTTAGATTAACCCTTGACACTACCAGATGGTGATATTTACTTTTAACATCAATAAAAGCACTCCTATATACCCTAGTATCCTGTATTGATCCTGCCAGTCTTCGGTTTACTATAACATAATCAATAAGGTTTGCTGTCCTACCATCACGTGAATACCATGTTAACTTATGGGCCATTTTATGACCAAACACCGTGTTGGTTATAACGAGATTGTTATACCTACATGTTATACCTAGTTGTTATACCTAGATTGTTGCTGTCTAATAAAAGGATTTATCCCTATTGAGCTTTTATTTGTTCTTAATGTCTGATTGAATTATTGAACAGAGCCTTGCAAATGATTAAAGTAATGTAAAGCTATGGTGAATTTCGAAGGAAAAGACCGGTTTGTGCAAGCTGAAACTGCTAGGGGCAGAATTTAAACGGATATTAGCATAAAACTAGTCTTCACACCCACAAGGGGTTTGACCCCTCCCTTTCACACACGGAAATATTCTTTAAAATATGAAATGTGTATGAAAATACCGATGTTGAGACATCAGAATACCCTATTCTGAACCTTATAACCCTTGAAAAAACTTCAAGAACTCCCAAGCCTTTGAGTCTTAGCTGTGTGATCTGATCATTTTAAATGTGTACTTTAAGCGAACACACAACCTAAAAGTGAAAAGAAGAGACATAATCTCGCTTCTAATGATTCATGAAGAGACCACACTTTTCTCTTCTTACGACCAATACGTAGACCACAATTTTTCTCTTCTTACGACAGTTTTCTCTTCTTGGAGTTCATGTTTTAGGTGATCATTCTTTGATTTAATGGATAATCAAAGGTATAATATTTGACTTGAACCTTTATTTAAGCAGACACTTTTTTAGCCGTGTTTAATTAACAATTACCTGCTTATTAAAGATTTAAATTACATTACATTTTATTTAATCATATGAAATAGTTTATAGAATAATTAGTTAAATCGAATAACTTAAATCAAACTAAAATTTAGAAAATAGTTGCCTGCTTATCTACTGATTGAAGGTAGTCAATCAGTCTACCAGTCTACTCTACGCTGTCATTCTAAAAAATAAAGTCATCAAGTTTACTGATAAACATCATGTTCGTAGAATCCATATCTTAGCTGATTATGTGTAACTCGTTTAAGCTGGCTTTACCAAAATGGCTGAACCGGTTTGGAGAATTAACCGGTTTAGCTGGTTTGGAGAATCTTTTTTGGATATCAAAAGTGCACATGTCAGGGTCTCCCTGTGAATATAAAGCAAAATAATAGTAAGACGAGAAATAACCTGAGACTAAACATAAAATGAACATAACACAAGGGATAAAAAAGAATAAAGTCTTTTTAAGAATTCTGGTTTTAGCTTATTCTTTAGTTTTTGTAAGATTTTTTAAAACAATTTATAAATTATAAATATTAGAACAATATTTGCTTCATTAATTTTTACTGTAATTAGAATAAGAAATTTTAAGAACAGACTAACCAATGAACTAATTAAGTGAGCAAAAAAAAAATTTCCCTAATTAAGCTTAAATTACTCCCATCTATAAAAAAAAATGATAAGAGTGAGCGTGGTAATTATCGAGATATTATCCTGGTCTCTGTAGATAGCAAATTACTTAGTAATATAATACTTTTTAGACTGAGAGATGCTGTTGACAATTTTTAAGAGAAGAACAGTGCGTTTTTAAAAAAGGTTGAGGATGTTTCGACCAAATTTTCCCTCTTAGGTTAATAATTGAGAAGTGCCTGAGTTGTCAAACACCTTTGGTCCTCACTTTTATAGATTATGAGTAAGCGTTTGATCCAGCCGTTAGAAGAGCTTTAGTGAAGGTCCTTTCCTTGCATGGTATACCAGACAAATACATAAAGTTATACATTAGTGCTATGTATGAGAATAACATTGGTGCAGTTAAGGTAGGAAATAAGGTCAGTCGAGGTTTCTTATTGAATTTGAAGTTAAAACAAGTGTGAAAAAGTGAAAACAAGAGATACTAGCATAACTATGGAGCGAGCAAGGCCTCTTGAAATTCCATGGAGTTTAAAATGTTTGAAACTTATTCAGAACAAGGACCACCAGGAGTTTAACAGCCAAATTACTGTGGAAGAACTACCCCAAAATCCCGTCCATATTCTTTGCAATTTTCTTACTTAATTTGTGATTCAAATTCAATATGAAAGCATCTCTGTCTGAGGGTAGCATTAAAAAGCGCATTGAATGACGCTCATGTGACTTTACAGATGCTTTGCTTCCTTCGCTTTGATTTCAACATCTCAGTTGTTATTTTCGGCTTTTGATGAACTCTAGAAGGACATTACTGGTATGCATATGCAGGACAGAGATAAACGATGATGCTCTTCGTAGCCTTCATGGGAAGATGTTTGTTTGACTTCGAGCGTGTTGAAACGCGGAAAATTATGCGTAGCTTTTCTTTCTTTTGTCTATAATCTGTCTATTGGTCATTGTCATGGGAAGGCCAGGCAACCATCTGTCCACTTCCCTGAATTTTTAAAAAAGTGCTGAAATTTAGCGCTTTAAAAATATTTGACGGATCTCTGGCAAGAAATTTTTCCTTACACACGTTTTAATTGCATACTCTGTTTCTTGTTTTCAGATTAAATTAAGAAAGATTTTAGAATTGTCTTAGAACTTCCCTATATATTAATTGAGTCTTCGCGCATATAACATCAGGTCATCTGGAGATGATCCCGAACATCTGTATTGTCACTGGTCAATTAAAGACATACCCAATTATAATTTTTTCTTCTTTACTAATGCTACTACTACTACTAACAACTCACCGCACACCAAGCCGCCTTAGGTCACTACAGCTACGCACGCTCCTTCTCCATCCCAATCTGTTCAAAGCCTCCCTCTTTACACCCTCCCAGGATGTTCCCGTTTCCTTAAAATCTTTCTTGATGACATTCTCCCCCCCCTCCCGAAGTGGATGACCTGCTTTCGGTTTAGCCTTAGACGGTTGACCAAAGAAGACAATCTTCGGCAATCTGTCATCCTTGATCCGCAGAACGTGCCTTAGCCATCTCAATCTTTTTTTCATTATAGCCCTAGAAACCGGGATTGAACCACATTTTTCGTACAGCCTACAGTTTGAACTACGGTCAGTCAGCCGGGTACTCAGAACAATTCATAGGCAATTTCTCTGGAAAACGGCTAGTGAATTTTCATCCGCTTTTCGCAGTGCCCATGCTTCAGAGCCACGTTTGACCACTGTCATCACTGTACTTCTCAATATTCAAATCTTGGTTTGCAGACTTGTTTTCCTATTTTTCCAAACTTTTTTTTAACTGTGAAAAAACACTCTCAGCTCTGGCTATTCTACTTTTAACATCTTCACTGCTCCCTCGATCTTTACTAATAATGCTACCAAGGTAATTGAAGCTGCCCACCTGATCAATCTTTTCGTTACCCAACGTTTCCTTTTTATCTTCACTTATTCCTAGCCTTAGTGACTCATGTTTCTAAAAATTAATTTTTAAACCTATTCTAGCACCCTGAACCCGCAAAACCTCTAAAAGCTCATAGATTTTGCTCACGCTTTTATTTAGGATGCTTAAATCATCCAGGAGATAGTCCAGGAGAGTTTTACCTCTCCATTTTTTTCTATAAGTCCGGTAGAGTTTTTCCTCCCCGTTTCATTCAGTGGTCTCCCATTGCCTTTCCTGTGCTCCTTAAGACAAATTCTATCAAAATAATCCGTATAAAGGGGGATAGAACACAACCCTGCTTAATTCCTGATTTAATACAAAACCAGCTGCTAACCTCATTTCCTACCTTAACCGCAGCAGTGTTATTCTCGTACATAGCACTAATCACTTTAATTTATCTGTTTGGTATACCATACAAAGATAAGACCTTTCCTAAAGCTCTTCTATCAACAGAATCAAATGCTTGCTCGTAATCTATGAAAATGAGGAACAAAGGTGTTTGACAACTAAGGTGCTTCTTAATTATTAACATAAGAGTGAAAATTTGGTTGATACAACCTCTATCTTTTCTAAAACCGCACTGTTCTTCTCTTAAAACTTTGTCTACAGCATCTCTCAGTCTAAAAAGTATCATATTACTAAGTAATTTGCTACCTACAGAGAGCAGACTAATGCCTCGGTAATTACGACATTCTTACCTTCTTTATACAGGTTTAATTAAGGTTTTCCTGAGATCGTTAGGTACTTCCCCTTTTTTAAAAATCATACTCATAATCTTCAGTAACTTATATCTAACCTCAGAGCCACCATATTAGAATATCATTTACCACACTATCAGCACCTGGAGCCTTATTATTTTTTACTCCTTTTAGTACTGTCGCTAATTCTTCCTCACAAAACAAATCTTCCTTCACATCAAAGGTATCACAAACTTTTTCATTTCCCTCTATCTTTTTCTTCAACTGTATCTTGGTTTAGCACATTCTCAAAATGTTCCGCCCATCTCTCTTTAAGTTTTTCCTTATCACTAATTGTGACCGTGTTTCTATCTTTAACAGGGGACAAGTCCGGATTGACTACTCCCTCTCAATTTATTAACATGCCAGTACAATATTTTACTATCATGCCGTCTAGCTGCATCTTCCAGATCCTCGGCACTTTTAGCCATGGCCTCGACTTCACGCCTTCTTAGTTCATATTTTAATGCTTTCTTCTAATCATTCAATATATTCAGAGTAACTTCCGTGCAATGCTAGGCATTTGACAAAGGGCCGTGACTCTCAATTTTTGGATTTTTGCAATATTCTCTACCGTGACCAAAATTAGCCCAAAACTTCCAAAATAACTGAAAATTTCATTTATTTTTTCATACACGAAATAATCAGGAAATGTTTTATCTCAAATATGTTTGATGGCCTTTGCAATTGTAAATTGTCTCGTTAGCAAAACAGTTCTTGTCTCTATCTTTTTATTTTTAATCTATCGAAGTTATTTATCCTGTCTCGAAAAAATGGAATGGGAAAATTTCAATTTGTTTTGAATTAGATGCTGGGATTATCGTTTTATTTTGGCGAATTTTGATGAAAAGCACCCTAAACAACCTAACACATTGCTTGTTCTGCAATATTGCTTAAATGGATTGTTCGATATTGACAGATTTTTCAAAAACATGAAAAATTTAAATGGAGACCGGATTTACCCTTTTTTTATCTTTAGAGGGCATTATAGTTCAAAAAATATTTTTATAAAATATTTTCTTTTAGTTGTTCCTTCTGAAGTAGAAAAACTACTGCAAAATGAAGACGGATCAAGAAACAACGTAATAGTAATGATCCCCGCCTTACTTGGACTCGAAAGATTTAATCAATCTTATGTTCCTTGTCTAAAACAGATATTAGCGATGGAGTGTACGATCGGAATTATTGGAGGAAGGCCGAATCATTCATTGTATTTCACGGGATGGCAAGGTAGAGCTCTATCATACTTTGTTTATTATACAAATTGTACCCCCCAAAAAATAGCTTTAGTGCCAACTAGTATCATCAATATATACCAGCAAATAACAGACGGTTTTTAAGTAGGCCAGTTCATTTAAACGTTTAGTATTGAGTTGCAAAGTTGCATTAAGATTACAATGTTTTATGGAGAATATAATGGTGAATCGTCATATCTTAAGGTCGGCCTCTGCAGCAGAGCGTGGGCTCGACTCCAACTGATATCATTTCCTTTGTAATGAATTTCAATTATTAGACTAAAGCTAGGTTTGATAGGATTTTGGTAATAGGATAGAATAGATTTAGCCCTGGTTGTCGGATTGCACGCTACGTAACGGAAAAAAAAAATCTCGTGTGGCCGAATTATACACTGCTGTTTTGGATCTCAGTCGAGGATGACCGGCTTTTCCTTTTGCCCTAGATGGAAGGCCGATTAGAAAAATCTTTGACAATCTGTCATCCTTCATCTGCAGAATATGCCCTAGCCATCTCAACCTTTCTCTCATTATAGTCCTAGAAAGCGGGATTGAACCACACTTTTCATGCAACCTATTGTTGGGCGTGAGGGGGGAGTTAGTTGCCTTCAAATCACTTTTGACTAATAAAAAGGGCACTAGCCTTTTGAATTTCCAATCGAATGAGCCCTTTTTAAAGTTTCTACGACAAAGATTTCAATAAAAACCTTATATGCCCCCAGGATTCACTTATAACCCTTGCCCTGAAGACTTTGGGAGGAGTGTCCTGCTCAAAGGTATAATTTCCTGAACTTTAAACTGCGTGGAACAAAATGACTATTTCAAAATCTTTATTGGATATGTTTGGAAAAATGGTGGGCGTGAGAGGGGCGTTAGTCGCTCTCCTATCACTTTCAACTATTGAAAAAGGCACTAGCCCTTTCAATTTCCAATTGAATGGGTCCTTTTGAAGTTTATACGCTATCAATAAAAACCTTATACGCCCCAAGGGCATAATTTATAACCCTTGTCCTGAGGGCTCTGGGGGGTTGTCATCCTCAAAGACCTAATTTCCAGAACTTAAAACTACGTTGAATAAAATGGCTATCTCAAAGTTTTGATTAGATGTGTTTGGGGAAAAGATTGGCGTGAGAGGTGGGTTAGTTGCCCTCCAATAACTTTCGACTATTAAAAAGGGCACTAGCCCATTGAATTTTCAATCGAATGAGCCTTTTTAAAAGTTTCTACGACAACGCTTTCTATATAAAACCTTATATGCCCCCAGGGCATAACTTACAACCCTTGCCCTAAGGGCTGTGGGAGACTGTCCTCAGGAACATAATTTCTATCTGGTAATCAACTATGCTGAACAAAATGGCTATCTCAAAATTTTGATTGGATGTGTTTAGGGAAATGGTGGGCGTGGGAGGGATGTTAGTTGCGTTCCAATTACTTTCGAATATTAAAAAGGGCACAAGCCACTCCAATTTCCAATTGAATGAGCGCTTTTCGAAGTATCTACGACAATTTCTTCGATACGAAGTGCCCCGCTCTAATGGAAAAAAATAATAAATAATACACTGTGCCAACATCTTTCTTATATGCCTCCAGGGCATAACTTAAAACCCTTGCCTTGAGGGTTGTGGGGGAGTGTCCTCCTCTTTACTTAGTCCCCGTTTCTTGTCTCGTTCTCGAGTGTCCCCGTTCTTTACTTAGACAGCGCGATCGTGCTGCCTATGATTTATAAAACAACTTTCTATATAAACCTTATATGCCCCCAGGACATAACTTACAACCCTTGCACTGAGGGCTCTGAGGGGGTTATCATCCTAACACACCTAATTTCCAGAACTTTCAACTACGTTGAACAAATTGGATATCTCAAAATATTAATTCGATGTGTTTGGGAAAATGGTGGGCGTGAGAGGGGCGTTAGTTGCAATCCAATCACTTTCAACTATTAAATAAGGCACTAGCCCTTTCAATTTCCAATTGAATGAGCCCTTTTGAAGTTTCTACGACAACGCTTTAAATAAAAACTTTATATGCCCCAAGGAATAACTTAAAACCCTTGGCCTGAGAGCGGTGGGGGGGGGAGGGGTTGTCATCCTTAAAGACCTAATTTATAAAACTTTCAACTACGTTGAAGAAAATGGCTATCTAATAATTTTGATTGGATGTGTTTGGGGGAATGATGGGCGTGGAGGGGGGGCTAGTTGCCCTCCAATCACTTTCGACTATTAAAAAGGGCACTAGCCCTTTGAATTTCCAATCGAATTGGAGTTTCTACGACAACGTCTTCTATAAAAACCTTATATGCCCCCTGGGCATAACTTAAAACCCTTGCCCTGAGGGTTGTGGGAGAGTGTCCTCCTCAAAAATATATTTTCTATCTGGAAATCAACTACGCTGAACAAAATGGCTATCTCAAAATTTTGATTGGGTGTGTATGGGGGAATGATGGGCTTGGGGGGGGACTAGTTGCCCTCCAGTCACTTTCAATTATTAAAAAGGGCACTAGCCCTTTGAATTTTCAATCGAATGAGCCTGTTTTGAAGTTTCTACGACAGCGCCTTCTATAAAAAAACCTTATATGCCCCCATGGCATAACTTAAAACCCTTGCCCTGAGGCGTATGGGGCAGTGTCATCCTCAAAAATATATTTTCTATGTGGAAATCAACTACGCTGAATACAATGTCTATCTCACAGTTTTATTAGATGCATGTTGGGAGACTTATGGGCGTGGGGGGGACTAGTTGCCCTTCAATCACTTTCAACTATTAAAAAGGGCACTAGCCCTTTGAATTTCCAAACGAATGAGCCTGTTTTGAAGTTTCTACGACAACGCTTTTTATAAAAACCTTACAGCCTATGCCCCCAGGGCATACCTTAAAACCCTTGCCCTGGGGGTTGTAGGAAAGTGTCCTCCTCAAAAACATATTTTCTATCTGGAAATCAACTACTCTGAAAAAAATCGTCATTTCAAAATTTTGATTGGATGTGTTTGGGGGAAGGATGGGCGTGGGGGGGGTGCTAGTTGCCCTCCAATCACTTTTGAATATTGAAAAGCGCACTAGCCACTCCAATTTCCAATCGAATGAGTCCTTTTCGAAGTTTCTTCGACAACTCCTTCGATACGAAGTGCCCGGGTACGGAGAAAAAAAAACAACCAAAAACATATTGTACCTACATCGTTCTTTACTCAGGCAGCGCTAGCGTGCTGCCTATGATTGATTGGATGTGTTTGGAGAAAAGATGGACGTGAGATAGGGTTTAGTTGCCTTCAAATCACTTTCGACTATTAAAAAGGGCACTAGCCCTTTTTCCAATCGAATTAGCCTGTTTAGAAGTTTCTACGACAACGCCTGCTATAAAAACCTTTTTTGCACCCCAGGGTATAAATTACGACCCTTTCCCTGAGGGTTGTGGGGGACTATCCTCCTCAAAAATATATTTTTTATGTGGAAATCAACTACGCTGAACCGAATGGTTATCTAAACTATTGATTGGATGTGCTTGGAGAAAAGATGGGCTTGAGAGGGGGGTTAGTTGCCTTCAAATCACTTTTGGCTACTCAAAAAGACAGTCGCCCTTTGAATTTTCAATTAAATGGGCCCTTTTTCAAGTTTCTACGACCTAGATTTCATCAAAAAGCTTATATAACCCCAGGGCATAACTTATAACCCTTGCCCTGAAGACTATGGGGGGAGTGTCCTGCTCAAAGTTATAATTTCCTGAACTTTGAACTGCGTGGAACAAAATGGCTATCTCAAAATCTTTATTGGATGTGTTTGGGGAAATGGTGGGCGTGGAAGGGTAGTTAGTTGCTTTCCAATCACTTTCGACTATTAAAAAGGGCACTAGCCATTTCAATTTACAATCGAATGATCCCTTTTTGGAGTTTCTATGGCAACGCGTTATATAAAAACCTTATATGCCCCTGGGCATAAATTACAACCCTTGCCCAGAGGGTTGTGGGGGAGTATCCTCCTCAAAAATATATTTTCTATCTGGAAATCAACTACGCTGAACAAAATAGTTATCTAAAATATTGATTGTATGTGCTTGGAGAAAAGGTGGGCTTGAGAGAGGGGCTAGTTGCCTTCAAATCAATTTTGACTATTAAAAAGGGCACTATCCCTTTGAATTTCCAGTTGAACGAGCCTTTTTCAAGTTTCTACGACAAAGATTTCAATAAAAACCTTATGTAACCCCAGGGCATAGCATATAATCCATGCCCTGAAGACTATGGAGGGAGTGTCCGGCTCAAAGTTATTATTTCCTGAACTTTGAACTGCGTGGAACAAAATGGCTATCTCAAAATCTTTATTGGATGTGTTTGGGGAAATGGTGGGCGTGGAAGGGTAGTTAGTTGCTTTCCAATCACTTTCGACTATTAAAAAGGGCACTAGCCATTTCAATTTACAATCGAATGATCCCTTTTTGGAGTTTCTATGGCAACGCGTTATATAAAAACCTTATATGCCCCTGGGCATAAATTACAACCCTTGCCCAGAGGGCGGGGGGGGGGGCGCTGTCATCCTCAAAGACCTAATTTCCAGAACTTAAAACTACGGTGAATAAAATGGCTATCTCAAAGTTTTGATAAGATGTGTTTGGGGAAAAGGTGGGCATGAGAGGCGGTTTAGTTGCCCTCTAATCACTTTCGACAATTTAAAAGGGCGCTAGCCTTTTTAATTTCCAATCGATTGAGCCTTTTTTAAAGTTTCTACGACAAAGCCTTCTAGGGTTGTAAGTTATGCCCCCAGGGCATAACTTACAACCCTTACCCTAAGGGCTTACCCTAAGGGGGACTGTCCTCAAAAACATAATTTCTATCTGGAAATCAATTACGCTGAACAAAATGGCCATCTCAAAATTTTGATTGGATCTGTTTTAGGA
This sequence comes from Artemia sp. Qi Xiang Cuo, assembly GCF_049724085.1. Taxonomy (NCBI): domain Eukaryota; kingdom Metazoa; phylum Arthropoda; class Branchiopoda; order Anostraca; family Artemiidae; genus Artemia; species Artemia sp. Qi Xiang Cuo. Next base: position 5,058,952 of record NC_142808.1, on the reverse strand, counting down.
AATGGTTGGCGTGGAAAGGGTGTTAATTAACATCCAATCAATTTCGACTATTTAAAAGGGAACAAGCCACTGCAATTCTCAATCGAATCGACCCTTTTTAATGTTTCTACGACAACTTCTTTGATACGAAGTGTACTGGTCTAAAGGAAAAAAAATAATAAATAATACATTGTGCCAAAATCATTCCTATATGCCCTCAAGGCATAACTCAAAACCCTTGCCCTAAGGACTGTGGGGGAGTGTCCTCCTCTTTACTTAGTCCCCGTTTCTTGTCTCGTTCTCGAGTGTCCCCGTTCTTTACTTAGGCAGCGCGGTCGTGCTGCCTATGATTTATGAACGTTCACCTACGTTGAACAAAATGGATATCTCAAAATTCATATGGATGTGTTTTGGAAAATGGTGGACGTGAGAAGGGCGTTAGTTGCTATGCAATCACTTTCAGCTAATAAAAAAGGCACTAGCCCTTTCAATTTCCAATTGAATGAGCCCTTTTGAAGTTTCTACGACAGCGCTTTCAATAAAAACTTTATATGCCCCAGGGCATAACTTACATCTCTTGCATTGAGGGCTCTTAGGGGGTTATCATCCTAAAAGACATAATTTCCAGAACTTTCAACTACGTTCAACAAAATGGATATCTCAAAATTTTAATTCGATGTTTTTGGGAAAATGGTGGGCGTGAGAGGGATGTTAGTCGCTATCCAATCACTTTCAACTATTAAAAAAGGCACTAGCCTTTCAATTTCCAATTGAAAGAGCCCTGTTCGAAGTTGCTAGGACAACGCTTTCAATACAAAATCCTTATGTGCCTCCAGGGTATATCTTATATCCCTCGGCCTGAGGGCTGTGAGGGGAGGGGTTGTCATCCTTAAAGACCTAATTTCCAAAATTTTCAACTATGTTGAATAAAATGGCTATCTAAAAATTTTGATTGGATGTGTTTGGGGAAAAGGTGGGTGCGAGAGGGGGGGGGGGATAGTTGCCCTCAAATCACTTTCGACTATTAAAAAGGGTACTAGCCCTTTGAATTTCAAATCGAATGAGCCCTTTTTCAAGTTTTTACGACAAAGATTTCAATAAAAACCTTATATGCCTCCAGGGCATAACTTATAATCCTTGCCCTGAGGGTTGTGAGGGAGTGTCCTCCTCAAAAATACATTTTCTATCTCGGAATCAACTACGTTGAACGAAATAGCTATCTCAAAATTTTTATTGGATGTCCTTGGAGAAATGATGGGCGTGGGGGGGGGGCTAGTTGCCCTCCAATCTCTTTCGACTATTAAAAAGGGCACTAGTTCTTTGAATTTCCAATCGAATAAAAAAAATTTGAAGTTTCTACGACAACACCTTCTATAAAAACCTTATATGCACCCAGGGCAACACTTAAAACCCTTGCCCCGAGGGTTGTGGGGGAGTTTTCTCCTCAAAAACATATTTTCTATTTGGAAATCAACTACCCTCAACAAAATGGCAATCTCAAAATTTTGATTGGATCAGTTTGGAGGAATGATGGGGGTGGGGGTGAGTTGCCCTCCAATCACTTTCGACTATTGGAAATGGTACTAGCCCTTTGAATTTCCAATCGAAGGAGCCTCTTTTGAAGTTTCTATGACAACGCCTTCTATAAGAACCTTATATGCCCCCAGGGCATAACTTAAAACCCTTGCCCTGAGGGTTGTGGGGGAGTGTCCTCCTCATAAACCTATTTTCTATCTGGAAATCAACTACGCTGAACAAAATGGCTATCTAAAAATTTTTATTGGATGTGTTTGGGGGAATTATGGGTGTGGGGGGGGGGGCTAGTTGCCCTCCAATCACTTTCGACTATTAAAAAGGGCACTATTCACTCCAATTTCCAATCGAATGAGCCCTTTTTGAAGTTTCCACGACAACCTCCTCGATACGAAGTGCCCTGGTATGGAGAACCAAAAAAAACTACACATTGTGCCCACATCGTTCTTTACATAGGCAGCGCTAGCGCGCTGCCTGTGATCATATTCATAATCTTCAGTAACTCATTTCTAAACTCATAACCACCATATTTAAGAAACTCATTTACCTCACTATCAGCAACTGGGACCTTATTATTTTTTAATCCTAGCACTGTCACTAACACAAAATATATTTTTCTTCGCATCCAAAGTTTCACAAACTTTATTATTCTTCTCCATATCTTTTCCTGTAACTCTATCACGGTTTTGCGAATTCTCAAAATGTTCTACCCATCTCTCTTTAATTTTCTCCTTATCAATAATTGTGGCCCTATTCCTATCTTTATGTAAGCTAGGTACTTCCTCTTTTTCAAAAGCCATATTCATAATCTTCAGTAATTTATTTCTAAACTCAAAACAACTATATTTAAAAAACTAAATTATCCCACTATCAGCAACTGGAGCACTGGAGCCTTATTGTTTTTTTTTAAGTCTTTTTTAGTACTGTCACTAATTCTTCCTCACAAAATAAATCTTCTTTCGCAAGTGTCGCATCCAAAGTGTCACAAACTTTTTCGTTCTTCTCCATATCTTTTCCTAAAGCTCTATCATGGTTTGGTGCATTCTCAAAATGCTCTACCCATGTCTCTTTAAATCTCTCCTTATTAATAGTTGTGGCCTTATTCCTATCTTTATGTTTGAAAAGTCCAGATCTACTATTCTCTCTCAATTTATTAACATGCCAACACAATATTTTACTATAATGCCATCTGGCTGCATCATCCAGATTTTTGACAATTTTATCCATGGCCTCCGCTTCTCACCTTAGTTCATATTTTAATGCTTTCTCTACTTTCTTTACATTCATTTTAATTTCCTGTGATCTGCCTCTCAAAAATTGTTGTATAAGCCTCTCCTTCTTTCTATTAAACTTAAAGCTTTTTCCCTAATGTTCCCAGCTTTGTTTCTAAGTTTCTTTCCTAAGACACCATCAACGACTTCACAAACCATTTTCCTAAAATTATTCTGGGCTTCGAACTGGACATCAAGAAGTCCCTGAGACCTCCAGTTGAACTGAGACTTTGTGCAATACCGGGCCCATCTTGGTCATAACATGGTTTTCCACTCTTGTCGATACTTTTCTATCAACAACTGTCAAAATCCAGCACTTACAATCCGAAGCGTATTACCCCTGACTCATTATGTTTTCATGCCTGGAAAAATTTTACTACTACGAGGAGGCAACCCATAATAGACAAATCATCTAGGAAGAGGTTTTTTAGCCCACCAAAACAGGCCAAACCCAGAAGAATTATCCATTAGTCAGAATCCAGCGCAAATTCTACGTTGTTTACTAGGCTATAATTTCCTCGAGGGCCGTTACTCCTATAGGGATGGGGAAAATTTTTGCTATTCTTATTAGATATTTATTCAAAGAAGTCCTGATTTTCCGAGAAACTTTCTTTTTATTTATCTTTTCTATCATACTTACCAGAACACAGACTGCCTTAAGTTCAAGAAAGCTACCGTCTTCTGTCAGATCTTAGCCCTAGTAATACATTGAAGTATTCTCTTCATTTCTGTAAATATTTTACCTTTCTCTACTATTCAATACTTGTATTTTCTACATTCTATTCAACACTCTATTCCATGCTCTTTTCTATTCTTCTGTGTAAATTTTCATTCCTGTGTTCTATACTTTTTACTTTATTATGTGTTCTTTTCTCTTTTTTTCCCGTGTCGTTCTAGCAGCAGAGCCTGTACGGCGACAAGTAAAAAAGGAAGAAAACCTATGAAGTACTCATTTGCGAGGATAAAAAAAAATTATTCCCTCTCCTCCCCCACACGCAAAATTTGGCAGGCTTTGATACTAGTATTAAACATACGGATTAAAGTTATTACAAAACTAAATAAGCTTGATTTTTGAATTTTAGAAATGGTTTATTGCATAACTCCCAACCTCTTCTCTTCGTAAAAATTTCCCTCGTCAAGATTCGGTGCAGAGTGTAACTTGAACTTTGTTTCAATCACCTCCTTTCCTTCTTATCCTCATATATTGCAATGTTTGTATTGTCAGATCTGACACTTGGTTGCATCTAAAGAAAGCGCTGAGCCTGAAAACATGGCTTTGTTTTCTGTGTGCTAGACCCCTTAAAAGCAATGCTGCATAGTCTTGAAAACAAAAACTTGGTTGCTTCTTCTTAAGTGTGTTTGTGTTAGATGTGATAGACCGTCAATCTTCATCTTTTGTATCGCTGGAATGATAAATTGCATTGCTTGAAAGAAGATAATCAGCCTGGTCAATACTAACATTTAAGGCTGGGTCAATAAATTATATTTCGAATGGGGATAAATACTTTTATTAGATAGTGAAAAAAAAACAGCAAAATAATATACTGGATATATCGATCACATGTAGTGATCATCATCAGCAGAAATATAGTATTTTTTCTGATGACGATCATTTTACATGTGATCGAAATATCCAGTATAGCTTTTGATGTTTTTTTTTTAACGATTTATCCCTATTCGAGCTTTTATTTATCTTCATAGAAAGGCAGTGTCGTCTTCGATATTACCTAAGACTGGGTTCATTTCTGACAAATTCCCATGTTTGTTAATACTCCAGAGCTTCCCATTTATTATGTATTTATCTCTTTTGTTATTTGATTTTTTTATGTCTTTCAATCAATTTTGAATTCATTTTAGATGAGAGTCTGATATATTTTGATCCTCATTTTTGCCAACCTGCTGTGAATGTTCATAACCCAGACTTTCCACTAGAATCGTTTCATTGTAGGATTCCAAAGAAGATGCCATTTCGTCGTATTGATCCGTCCATGTGCTTGGGATTTTGTTTCAAAAGTTTTTACGAATTCCAAGGCTTTAAAGAATTAGTGGAAAGGGTAGGTGATTTTTGCGTTATCAGTAAACATTATAATTAGGTAAATTGTCATATCCAAAACGCAGGACTATATATGAAAACGTATATGAAATTCGTTCCCGTTAATGAAAGAAACTGCCTGTACAACATATTGTGAAATGCTCGATTGCCTTCAATTTCCAAACACCCGTTGTGTAGCGTTACGTGGTTTTGTTTATAGAACTGAAGATTTGTGATTTACCGAGAGCTACGGACACATATCAATAGTATATGTAGATAAGAAAAAGTAACGATGTTCAAAAGTGACTTTAAAAAATACAGGGTAGCAGGAGAGAAAGAGATATTACCCACTACCCTGACATTAATTGGCTGCACATAAAGCTCCTTTCTCCGTGACTTTTCCCGGAAGGAAAGTCATTCTTGTTCAGCCTCGCAGTTGCGTGCCCTGATATTAATTCGGTAATTATAAGTACCCTGATATTAATTGGCTGCATATAAAGCTTCTTTCTCCGTGACTATTCCCGGAAGGAAAGTCATTCTTGTTCAGCCTCGCAGTTGCGTACCCTGATATTAATTGGGTAATTAAAATTACCCTGATATTAATTGGCTGCACATAAAGCTTCTTTCTCCGTGACTATTCCCGGAAGGAAAGTCATTCTTGTTCAGCCTCGCAGTTGCGTGCCCTGATATTAATTCGGTAATTATAAGTACCCTGATATTAATTGGCTGCACATAAAGCTCCTTTCTCCGTGACTATTCCCGGAAGGAAAGTCATTCTTGTTCAGCCTCGCAGTTGCGTACCCTGATATTAATTGGGTAATTAAAATTACCCTGATATTAATTGGCTGCACATAAAGCTTCTTTCTCCGTGACTATTCCCGGAAGGAAAGTCATTCTTGTTCAGCCTCGCAGTTGCGTGCCCTGATATTAATTCGGTAATTATAAGTACCCTGATATTAATTGGCTGCACATAAAGCTTCTTTCTCCGTGACTATTCCCGGAAGGAAAGTCATTCTTGTTCAGCCTCGCAGTTGCGTTAGTATGAATCTTTTACCACTTTTCTTAACGCTTTCGGGACTATAAACAGCACTACAGATGTCTTTTAGGAGGGGAACTGTTCGAAGGAATTAAGTCTAGTAAATCATATAGTATTGCACTGCATTGTGATTAACGTGTATATCTTCTGTTTTTTTTTTGTTTTTGTTTTTTTTGATGGGCCGAGTAACCTCTACCTAGCTTTATCACTTGTTATAGGTTGCCGCCCTATTGTGGTATTTTGGGCTAAATACTTGTGGTAATGTGGACTGTATGTGGGTATGCTTGTGGGCGTGAATATATAGCGATTCGGGGGTAATAGGTTTGATATTTCTTTGGCAGGACGTTGACTCTTGTTGAGAGAAGAACGTTGCCAGGTGTAAACAGCTACGAGTGTGATTCAAAGCTTCGATTCAATTGAAGCTGACAGGAAATTCTACTGTCCAGTTATACGATGGCTTAAATCCTTTTCCTACTCTTGAGAAGAAGCCTTAGCCCCTGACCTGAACTAGTGAAACACATTACTTTTCATGAGGAGGGAAACAGGAACTTCGGTGATATAGAATTTATTTACTTAGGTTGGAAGGATGGATTACATAGTAAAGGAGTAGGATTCATGAAGACTAAAAAAGCTTCTCGGTCATGCTTACGGTCGCAAGGTATTAAAAATAGACTCGAGTTACCCATTTCATGACCAAACGTCAAGGTATCAGTCATAGTATTGTATGCCCTTATTGAGCCAACTGTCTGAGATACTAGTAACCGATAACTTAGCCCAGCACTCACATGGACAAGTAATATAACACGGTGGTAACATGGAACAACTACCTGGGATAAGATCCCACGTAGAAATATGATATTTTATTAGTAGATTTTAATGGTCAGATTAATAGATTTAGGAATAGATGGTGTTCTAGCCTATTTAGATTTAGTTTAGAATGGTGCAGTTTTTTAGCTATATCAATCTACTACTACTACTACTGCTACTAAAAACACATCGCACTACCAAGCTAGCTGAGGCCAACAAAGCTACGCACGCTCCGCCTCCATCCCAATCTATTTAAAGCATAATTCGCAGGAAGCTCCCATTTCCCTTAAAGCTCTCTTTACGACATCCTCCTACCCCAGATGTAGACGGCTTACTTTCCGTTTAGGCTTAGACAGTTGGCCAGAAAGGACAATCTGTCATCCTTCATCCGCAGAACTAGACGTAGCGATCTCAACCTTTCTCTCATTTTAGCCCTAGAAAGCGGGATTGAACCACACTTATCCTACCGCGTTCTATCTGAAATACGGTCAGTCAGCCTTGTGCCCAAAACAATCCGTAGGCAATTTCTATGGAAAACATCCAGTAAATTTTCCTCCATTTTCGGAGCGTCCATGCTCCAGAACCATATTTGTAGCTTCCATGATGTAGCTACCAATATTCTAATCTTGGTTCACAGACTTACCTTCCTATTCTTCCAAATTTTTTCAACTGCGAAAAAACACCCTGAGCCTTGGCTATTCTACTTTTAAAATCTTCACTGCTCTCACTGTCTTTACTGATAATACTATCTAGGTAAGTGCAGCTGACCTCTTGGTCGATCTTCTCGTTGCCCAACTTCACATTTATCGTCACTTGTTCACAGCCTTAGCAACTTGGTCTTCTCAACATTGATTTTTTAACCTATTCTTGCACCCTGAACTCACAAAAACTCTAAAAGCTCATTCATGTTGCTCACACTTTCATCTAGGATGCTTAAATCATCAGCAAAATCAAAGTCCAAGAGTTTTATTCCTCATTTGATTCTGTTTTCTCCCATTGTCTTTCCTGTGCTCCTTAAGGCGAAGTCCATCAAAATGGTTCATATAAATGAGAAAAAATTACAACCCTGCTTAAGCCCTGATTTAATACGAAACCAACCACTGACATCATTTCCTAGCTTAACTCAGCAGTGCTATTCTCATACATAGCTTTAATCACTTTAATGTATTTGTCTGGTATACGATACAAGGATAAGACCTTTGCTTAAGCTGTTCTAACAGCTGAATCGAATGCTTGCTCATAATCTATAAAACTTAGGGCTAAAGTTGTTCGATGACTCTGGCAGTTATCAAATATTAACTCAAGAGTGAAAATGTGGTCGACACGTCCTCTATCCTTCCTAATACTGCACTGTTCGTCTCTTTAAACTTTGCCTACAGTATCTTTAAGTCTAAAAATTATCATCATACTAAGTAATATGCTACCTACAAAACCAGGCTAATGTCTCTATAATTACAACATTCACTCTTATCATCTTTCGTATACATGGATTTAATTAGGATTATCCTAAAATCGCTAGGTACTTCCCCTTTTTCAAAAATCATATTTATAATCTTCAGTCTAAAAAGAATCTTTAAGTCTAAAAAGTATCATCATGCTAAGTACTTTGCTACATAGAAAATCAGGCTAATGCCTCTATAATTATAACATTCACTCTTATCACATTTTCTATACAGGGATTTAATTAGGGTTTTCCTAAAATCGCAAAGGTACTTCCTCTTTTTTCAAAAATCATATTTATAATATTCAGTAACTTACTTCTAACCTCATATCCACCATATTTAAGAAAATCATTTACTACACTATCTGCACTAGGAGACTTAGCATTTTTTTTAAATCCCGTTAGTACTATCGCTAATTCGTCCTCACAAAATCAATCCTCGTTCTCGAAATGTTTCGAATTTTGTTTAATTTAAGATACTTCGCCAGACTTGGGCCGATCACAAGCAATTCAAAGGCGTAGCCAAAACTTCACGCGTTGCTTAGCTTTTTTCACTTCAACACATTCCACAACGGCTTTCTGGTGCCGATTCTAACACGTTCAAGAGGAACTGAGGCTAAAGCGGCTGACTTAAAAAAATGCACGAGCTGGTCATAGTAGTAATAAAGATCAATCTTAGCTGTCGATAACCTCACTGAGGTTTGTAAAAGGTGAAAAGGCACTTTCAGGTTCGACAACAGCGAGCAAAGAACATAGAAATAAATTTTCCGGCTTTATTCGTTTTTAATTTGGTTTATTTTGGGTTAGAAGAACGTTTATAAGCAAGTAGAGCAAGCGACTCCATTCACAAGTTAAAGGCATGTGATCACCCTCTATTTTATCCTCATAAACCAGTGACAGGAGGAACCACGAGTGATCCGTTTGAAGTTATAATATAATCAAGGTTAGATCTAGAACAATCACGGTTATGAATGTAGGCGAAATGTTTGTCATTATTGACTAGCTGATAGCCACTTGGCAAAGCATCAAAAAACAGTTCACTTCTTTCGGATCGGGACAGAAGACTAGCATTAATACCACCAGCTACAATCCCAGTTTAAACACAGATTAGTCACTCTTAGCAGAAGTGTCTGGAGTTGCTGGCAAGGACCGCGAAGGAAGATGGAACGAAATGTTCTTGCGATTGCATGGCATGTAGGCATTAATTAGAGCCATTTTACAGCACTTTATATTGCCCGTAAGTTGCGATCAGAAGACATGCGCTCAGGCTTCTGGGAGGAGCAAACAGGAGTTCCAAGGCGCATAGGGTCGTCTGCAAGTTTTTTTAGCTTCACGTACAAATATGTGGTGAGTGGGCGAACGCTTAAGAGTATCTGTATTGGCTTTAATTGGAAAATGTTCCTGTAGAAAACCATATCATAACCAAGAAGCTCATCAATCAGAAGATCTTTGTCTTTGGTTTCGTTAATATTAAGTGACAAAAAGGCAATCTATTGCCACTAACAATCATTTATTATCCTTGGCCAGAGCTTTTTTTCAAAACTGGGCATCTGAGACTATAGGATAAGTGATAACCCCCTGCAATTAGCGCATTTTGGGCTTGTCGTGCATGGACTATCACAGGTGTTAGAATGTCCAGCCGCGCGCCTTGAATACTTCTGGTCGGTCGGGGAGAGTAGGCAATTACCGACAACGTTGTTCAGCGATTGGCAGCAGTAACATTTAGGAGGTAATTTCTAGCAAGGTCTATTTCTAAAAATCGCCTAACTCAAACGCAAACTATTGTTCATAGCTTTATTCAGGGCGCCATGGTCAGGAAATTCAATGCGGAAGGATTTGGAACTTCTTTTTCAGCGATAACAATTTGATTGGGGGCGTCGACCGTCTACCATCTTCAGTTTCCCTCAAAATTAAATATAAGACCTCATTGAATACAGTTCTAAATTTTAATCCCATTAAACGTAATGGAATTCCAACTTCATTTGAGTTCCTTTATTGCACAATCATAGATATAAAAATAGAGCTTTTCGTAAGCAAAAATTTTAGACGATGGCTGTCACTTGGACGGTTACGAGAAATCCCACACTGACGATTACAATGTTACAAGGACGATTACAAGGTTACGATTACAAGGACGATTACGGACGGTCACAAGAAATCCCACACTGACGATTAATAAGGAATAATCAGGAACTCAAACGATGTGAAACTTAAAACGGTCTGCTAGAAAGCACCTGTGTACATCGTGTTATTAGACTTGAGTTGGTAGTTTGAGCTGTTTTGAAACATTTTGAGGTGTAGTTATAAATTTTTTTTTTTTTCAAAATCCGCAACTGTTGTAAAAAAAAAAAAAAAAATGTTTGTTCTGTAGTTTCCATTGCTAGTTTTCTTTTTCAGGTCGTAAATATAACTGACAGTCAAGGACGTGTCTCTCCGATGTTTTATTTTACTGAAGATCCACCGTCTTCCCAAGAAGTACAAAACATGAGAAGTTTATCTTTAGATTTGAGTGATTCAGACATATCTGGTTTTGAGTTACTCCCATTTTCTTCGTGATTTTGTTTATTTTTTAGCTATTTTCTTAGTTTCGCAACGGTAGTTAGATAGATTGAAAGTTCTATTTTCAAAGTTTGTAGTTGAATAAATGAATGATGCGTCAATTTTATTCTTTTAGTTTTTTACAATGGTTCTTCTAATCCTGATGATACGACCGCCCTGGTTATTACTTCTTTTTTTTCGTAAGTTGCACAATATTTACTGTTTCTCATAGTGCTTTACTTGTTCCATATGATTGACCTAAGGCAGTGATTCCCAAACTCATTTGACCTACTGCCCCCTAGATTTTTTATTTTATTTTAATAGCAATTAATAAGGGATATAAATATTACTGTATCTGTGAGAAGAGAGATTAGTGTGTAAAAGACTAATTTTGATTATTTTAATAAATAAATCATCAAACGCCTCGGGAAAAAACCTTTCCATCATCAGTGGTGTACTAATTTTCTAGGACCGCAATTCAGAATAACGATGATACAAAAGAGTATCTTAATTTTGATGTGAAGGATGAAATGGTGTGGTGCTACCAATTAGAAATTTTCGGTTCTATCTTCGTCAGCTGTAATTTTAGTTACCGCGATCGACTATTTGTAATCGGTTACATTTTTTGGTAATAAATCGGTTACCGCACTGAATCCACGTTCCATTAAGTATGATGACGGAAATGCAATCAACAATTTTTAAAGGACAGCTCAAATTTGTGGATAAGTCGTAGGGATCTTCTTTTGCGCTGAGAATTGTTGGTAGCCAATTTTGAGTTTAAATTTCAATTCATCATTTGTAATTACTTCCATCAATTCTTCTTGTAACTGTGGAGAATCTTCTGTATCTTCTGTTCCTAAAAAAGGGATCCAAAATCCAATCAGGTAAATTCATTTTTAATATATCATCACATCGTTTATTCAAATCTGAATGAAGTGCATCCAAGTGCTCACAATAAGAAAGTATGTCGCCATCTTTTTTTCTGTTCCTGATAAATTTGAAATCTGGCTGAATTCCCCTCGTCCGAAATTTCACTTTTACGCGAGAAGTTTTGTCATAAACGCAGAAAGAACAGATTTTGTTTCTATTTAACTCAATTCATCACCTTGAAGTTGAAGATAGCTTACATTATATTTTTGAAACAAATCGGTCAAGTAAGCGATGCCACTGTGGATTAATTAGTTGGGATCGCAAATCCTCATTTTAACTTTCAAGAACTCCAGCACCGAGTTGAATAGCTTGTAAAACCTATCTAAACAGGTACCCTGTGACAACCATTGAATTTCTGTATGAAGTATCAAATGATTCAATTCTTCATCGTTTTCAATGCAAAGCTGCTGAAATAATCTATCATTCAATTATCTGCTTCTAATTTCGTTGAAAGCTTTAATTACATATTGTAATGAATTATGTAGGTGTGCACTTAAATTTTGATCAACAAGATGTTGGCGGTGAATGATACAGTATACTGTGTATGCATTCGGGACCTCCTTTTTGTAAATATGCAAGAAAACCCCCGTATCGTTCTACCATCGCTGGAGCGCCATCTGTGTCTATTGATGAAATACTACTCAGAGGTATTCCTTTTTCTTAAAAAAAAACTCATCTAATGGTATTTTTTTTTTCAGAGGTATTCGCTTGTCTTTAAAAAACTCATCTAATGCAAGAAATATCGATTCTTCCTTTATGACCCGCCCGTATCAGAAAAGCAAAGCTTCGTTTCGTGGCAAAGTTGATTCGTCAAGCTGAATAGAAAACCGAGATGTTTTTAAATAGCCACAAAATGAGACTTCAACATCTTATGCTATTTCATCAATTCTTCTTTGCACTGTATTATTGCTCAAATTTTCTTGATAATATCAAATGCTGGCTTGTGTAAAACAGTACGTATTACTTCACTTATAGCCGGCATTATTAGTTCTTCACCAATAGTATGAAATTTTCCCGATTTGGCAATCGTTAGTGAAATATTAAAAGAAGCAAGCAAGCCATCGTCATCTTGTGAGGTTGCGGTTGAAAAGTTTTGCCACTGTCGGTTGTTGGCTAGATTTTCCTTTTGGTGTACGAAAATAACTTAAATCCGTATCTTTTTCATACCAATGATTTTAGTCAAATGTTCTAAATCATCCACTGTCTTGTATAAAAATTTCCCTGTTGTTCTACTTATTTGTTTGTGTATAATGCTTCAGTTTCGTTTGATAATGTTGTCTGGCAAATCAGACACACTAGCAATGTAATATTTACAGGCGAATCATTAAAGCCATATTTCAAACATTCAATATTATATTGTCTACATTTTTTCTTTTGTTAAGCCATTATTATCTGTAGAAAAAATAAAACTTTTATGAATGTATTTAATGAACATTAATTGTGAAGCACATAGAATTACAACAAAAAATAATAATACTCACCAATTATTTAAATTTCACTTAGGTGTTTTCATTAAATTTAACTTGGGTGTTTGTTTATAAACGATTTTCAAGACTTTGAGAATAGACATAAATATCGAAAAATGTGATAGAAAAGCTGGAAATACAAAAACAGAAGTGGAGATAAAGGTTCTCCCCCTGCAAAATATGTTAACTAAGATTAATCTGCATATTATGAAGTAAGAATTGTTTTCTTAACATGTTTCCTTATGTACTGGTCAAACCTTTGGCTTATACCATGGCTTGAAATTCTACTCAAATAACAGAAATTGCACTTTCAAAGGAATTGTATTGTCTAATCTGGGAAAATGCTGTCCTATCTTTGACACACAATATTGAAGTTAGAGCAATGTAGCATATCCAAATCATAGACAGAGTCATTATCATCTGTAGAAAAAATGAAACTTATATAGAGGTGTTTAATGAAATATAAATAACCATGATATCATTAATTATAAAGCACATATAATTACAACAAAAATATAATAATACTTACCAATTATAGTCGCATTATTTATTACTTATCTTTAACAAATATCAATCACACTGACATACATGACAGCAACAGTAAGAATTTAAGGTTATGTTACATTCTTCTTCTTCTTACAATTTATTGGAATTGGGTCATAAGGTTATATTGCATGTTGATATATTTTCGAATACTTCTTCTTGTTTCAAAGTTGTGATATCTTCTTTCATATACAAATTTATGAAAATAATATTTACTTTACAGTTTTATAATTTATTCATCTAGTCTTCAAAGGCAACAGGTATTTTTTCGGTATTAAATTTTTCTGTTTTGTTTTACATTATTGTTACTACCATATATATAGGTCGATTTATATATTCGTTAAGTTAGAATAAATTAAGCGACGAAAAAATAACACCATGTGTTATGTGTTATAAGTGTTACCATTTTTCTAATTATTTTTTCTTTTATGCTTTCACCGTCCCCTACAGCTAATCATCGCCCCCGAAATGCAGCTTGGCTGCCTGAGGCTCTAGGCAGACTGGCGTGCCTTTCCAAAAACTAACAAACAAGTATTTGTCCAATAAGAAAGTCATACTAACTCCCGTCATTTAAACATTTGCCTCTTAATTACTTTGACTATCTGTCTTGGCTTTTTCTTTCTACAATTAGCTATGTCTTGATGCCCACTGCAAAATACTTGATTTTTAATCAATCAAGTACCCCCCTGGTTTCCTGCAGCGCCCCCAGGGGCCTGTAGCGCCCACTTTGGGAATCACTGAGCTAAGGTATGAATTTTGCATCTCTAGTAGAATTAAATCCTAAACAGAGCCTCCACTCTAAGGATTTTTTTCATAAAATAGGGGCTTCTTTGAGCTCTTAGGGTCGAAATTCTCCATTTAGGTTGTTTAATGAATTTCTACTCTGGGATTTTCTGCTTGTTTTCTTCTCTCTTTTTTTCTTGAGACAGCAAGACACACAAATTGATTGGTGCAGTATTTTCAAAGCCTATGCAAAGATATTTTGACTGGAACACAGCATGGTCAGGAAGACGAATAGAGCCAAAATATAAATTCGCTTTCTGTGTGGATGCGACAATTTCCAGCTTTTGGCTGCGTTTCGACAACTCAAAAATTCAGATAAAGTAACTAGTGTGGTGCCTCCTGGAAGGCACCGCACGTTGGCTCCGTATCTTTTTTGCCTCTCAACTCAAATATGCTCATTTTTTACCTGTGAATGTGTCCTGATCGGTGGTCTTCCTTTTAATTGTACTGTATGATGAAGATGACGAAATGGGCTCGTGACCTCTCGTGGTACCAACTTTTTAGTATGGAGTTTGAAAACGTGCTAGAAACGGATCCATACGAACGAACTCAATGTACATAATTTGACAGCTGGATATTAAGTTTAAATTTTGTTTTGTTTCGCTAGTCAGTAATTTTTTAAAATGTTATTTTTAAAGTAATTTAAAAGTAATTTTATATTTTAAAAGCAATTTTTAAAATGTCTGAATATATAAGGGATTTAAGTTCGAGGCGGGGAATTGTCCTTTTATGAAAGAGGTACATTATGAAAGAGCTACATGGCCGGTATAAAATCAAAACGTGGTAGCTGTGCAGGCTGGATGATTTTTGAGCATCTCTACTCTTTCTGTAAACTATTCTAAAAAGTATGAAATTCCATAAAGACAAGTCGACATCAGTTGTGATTTACGGAAGCAATAAATCTTTCTGTAATTTTGTTTTGAATCTGATTTTCTTTTAAGATTAAATGCATAATAGTTAAATATGTTATTGATTAAATAAAGTGATCCCTTTGCCAGGAATCCTTTTTGTTTAAAATTGACTGTATTTTGTTTCATTTAGCATGCAATTTAATTGCTCTTTTTATATGAGAATTTGCTCCTAAAAGTATTTAAAAATAAACTTATTCCTACAAAAATAATCCTGAAATATATTCCCTGTCACCCAACCACCACTGTTATTTTGGCGTCTGCCCCCCCCCCCTGAAAAATTTTCTTTAAAGAATGTGCCCTTGGACCGTTGGTTCCAATGTTGGGGCGTTTGGTACAGTCTAAAGTACTCACAGCATGTAAGTGCACTGGTAAAAAAAAAGTTGGTCAAAAATAGACGTGCAGACCACATTTTCCACCTTGTTTCTTCTGTAAAGTCAAGAATAATGTATATTGAGTTCTTTCATATGAATCCGTTTCTGACAAGTTTTCAAACTTCATACTAAAAAGTTGGTACCAGGAAAGGTCACGAGCCCACTTCGTCATCTTCATTATACAGTACAACTAAAAGGAATACCACTGATCAGGAAGCATTCACAGGTAAAAAAGGAGCATATTTGAGTTGAGAGGCAAAAAAGATACGGAGCCAACGTGCGGTGCCTTCTGGGAGGCACCACTATAGTTACTTTGTCTGAATTTTGGAGTTGTCGAAACCCAGCCAACAGCTGGAAATGGTCGCATCCACACAGAAAGCGAATTTACTTTATGGTTGTATTTATCTTCCTCACAATGCTGTGTTCCAGTCAAAATATCTTGGCATAGACTTTGAAAATACTGCACCAATCAATTTGTGTGTCTTGCTGTCTCAAGAAAAAAAAAACAGGAGAAAACAACCAGAAAATTCCCAGGGTAGAAATTCATTAACAATCCTAAATGGAGCATTTCGACCCTAAGACCTAAAAAAAAAACCTATTTTAGGAAAGAAATCCCTAGAGTGGAGGTTCTGTTTAGGATTTAATTCCACGCGAGATGCAAAATTGATGCCTTAGGTCAGTGATTCCCAAAGTGGGCGCTACCGCCCCCTGGGGGACGCTGATTAGCTGTAGGGGACGGTGAAAGCATAAAAGAAAATAATTAGCAAAATGGTAATACTTATAACACATTTATAAATAAAATAATGTAAGTTAAGTTCAGATTTATAAATGTGTTCATTTGTTAACATGGTTTTGGTGTTATTTTTTCTTCGCTTAATTTATTTTAACTTATTCTAACTTAACGAATTCATTAATCGACCTATATATATGGTAGTAGCAATAATTTAAAACAGACAGAAAAATTTAATACGGAAAAAATACCTTTTGCACTTGAAGACTAGATGACTAAATTATAAAATTGTATTGTAATTATAAAATCAGTATTGATTCAGACTTTGTTTTGTTAACACCATAGTTTTTTCGGATATAACCCTGCCTGTGGACTTTCATTTTGGATTTATTTTTATAAACGGATTATCGTTTTACTGGCTATTTCAAATTCTCTTTTGACAGTAAATTTTCCTTGCAAGTCTTCAGAGTGTAAACACTTGTTTTTAGACTTATTATTTCACTAACAAGAACTTAATCAATTCGGTGACCTTCAGCAATTATAAAAGTTCACAATTAAGACCGGTATTTTTTTTCCGATGTGCTTCTTGATAGACTGAATTTCCAAACAAGAGATGTTTACTATCGGAGATCTTGCTTTAGCCAAGTTTGTTAACTACCCCCTTTGGCCAGTTACTTGGAAGAAATTCCACTAGAAATGGACTGAGTTATCTAGTATTCTGCTACGGTACTCATGACAAGCAGACAGTTGGTGAAGATTGCTTAGTTTCTTATGCAGAGAATATTACTGAAGCAAACAGATCGAAAACTAAAAAGGTGGGACAAGCGTTCACAGAAGTAGCGTCTTTCCCCAATATATACAAAGAGTTTGCAAGAACAGGGACGTCTGAAAATTCTTCTAGTTCGTCTATTTCTGGACTTTTTTAACAGTTAGCTCCGACCTAGGAAGAAGTTACGATAACTAAGACTAAGCTAGTGGCAGATATAGAAAAACGTGTTGCAGAAAAAATAGCGCAAAATATTGGAACTGGGTCTTCAGGTGCTGTACAAATAAATAGCCAAATTATCACTGCAGAAATTTATGATGCTATAGTGCTAGATCCGAGGTTTGAGCGCATTGAAAACTTACTTAAAGGACTAAAGATTTAAATTGAAGCACTAGAAAATCGTATTTTTACAATGGAGAACAAGTTTGATGATTTTGAACAGGAAGCTATGCAAGACTGTCTGATATTCTCAGGAATAAGACAGACATCTGGCTCAGATCTTGATACGACTGTCCTAAACTTTGTTCAGTCAACTATGGGAGTTTCGACTATTACTAGGGAACATTTTGTGTCGATTCAGCGTTTAAAACTCAACTCTACGGAAGATTCTCGAAATTTAGCCAGCAGAAATCCAGATCCTGTGGCCCCAGTTTCAGTGAAGTTGGTATCAAAAGAACCTGCGTACAAAGTGTTTAAAACTAAATCAAAATTACTGGATCCGGAATTAATGTCAGTGAATTTCTTACGAAATTTAGAAAGGCAATATTAAATAGTGCACGGGACAAGTTCGGTGTGAAAAACGTTTGGACAGACAAAGGTCGCATTTTCGCGAAATTACCCAGCCAAAGCACACCGCGCCAGCTCTATAGCCTAGCTGATGCTTATTGAATTTGTCATAGTTGAGTTAGTTAGAAGTGTCTTTTCTTTTTTTCTTTTTTTTTTACCTCTGTTGTTGCTCAGTTTTTTTTTTGAGTGGATGTTATAAGGGTGATGGGTGATATTTCTCACTTGCGATTTCTAGAGAGTAATCCTTTTGGGGTTGGAGATGTTCTTTATGGTGATTTACTTCCGGAAAGTATAAATGTTGATTTTCCCCTGCAAAGAGATAGTTGTTATGTGAATGTGATTTCTTCAGGATTAGAGGTGAATGCAAGGTCGATTTGCCTGTGTCATTGGAATTGCCATGTAACTTCAACGTATTATGAAATTCTCCAGTTAATTGATAATGTGAATAGTAAATTTGATGTAATTGCCCTTTGTGAAACTTTTTAAACTTCTGATCATGTTCTGTCGTTATATAATTTTCCAGGATACAGGCTTATTGTAAGGAATAGAGAGAGAATGGTACGTGGAGGTTTGGTAGTTTTGGTTAAGGACCATTTTGTTGCTAAAATAAGGGAAGACCTATCAGTTTGGATAGAAGGTAAGGTGGAATCTCTTACCCTTGAGCTGGAAGTTGGTAAAAAGAATATATGGATTACTGAGGTTTATAAACCGCCGAGTACAGTTTGGGAGGAGTTTGAAAATGATTTTAGTGGTTTAATGGATGCAGTAGAATTAAGTAATCTGGATTGCATTTGCATGGGGGATTTGAAATATGATCTTATGAGTTTTTATAATGATAATTTAGATTTTTTTAATCCTTTTCGCCAGTTAAGATTTTTATCCATTAGTTGGGATTCCGACTCGTGTTACAGGACAGTCAGCTACACTTATTGACAATATTTTCATGCGATCCCGGGTATTACATAGCTGTTATGCTGACGCTACAGTAAGTGAGGCTTCCGATCACTTTCTTATAGTAGCAGTGACTTCATATCAATATGCGATAAAGCAGAGCAAGACAAAGGTTAAAAGAAGGCAACTAAAAAAAGAGAACTTACAGAAGTTTAGAGAGGAACTAAGTATCGTGTCATGAAAACCAGTTTATGAAGAATTTGAAAGTACTTCTGTGGCATTCGATAAGTTCATGGACATATTGCACCCAATATTTGAGAGAACTTGCCCAGTAAAGAGAATAAAGGTGAGGAAAAAGGATCCCCAGAAACCTTGGGTAACTATGGAGCTACTAGACTTAATTAGAAGGAGAAATACATTGTATTTGAGTTACTTAAATAGTAACCATAGTCAAGATCTAACTGAATTTGAACAAATCCGTAATAAAGTAAATCGGCTAAGGCGGTCATGCATCCCCGAATATTATGGAGAGAAATTTAAGGAAAACAAAGGCAATACGAAAGTGACTTGGAGTATTAAATGAAGTCGTAAATAAGAAGAAAGAGACCGATATTCCTGCTAGTCTGATCTTTGATGGTAAATTTGTTGATGGAAAAGACCAGGTGGCTAATTTGTTTGGTGAATATTTTTCTAAGATTGGTAAATCAATAAGTGAGAATCCATATATTGAAAATAATGAAATTAATGACACGTTTAGTGATGAAAGGGGAGTTGGACTGGAAATATCTACAGATGAAATGAACGTTGGAGAATTAAAACAGATAATAGGATTGGTAAAATCAAGTTCTTCAGGGAATGATGGAATTAATCTGAAAACGTTCAAGCATGTTATCGTATATTTGTTGCCTTATATTGTTTATTTGATCAACTTTTCTTTGAAGAAAGGTGAATTTCATAATCGGCTAAAAGAGGCTGAAGTTACTCCGCTTCATGAAGTGGGTTCAACAATGGATCCGTCTAATTGATGACTAATTTCAACACTGCCCCTAGTTACTCAGCTGTATGATAAAATGATGCATCGACGACGTTATAGCCATCGGACTACTTACGGTTTTTTAATAATGATAACCGGTTTGTATTAAGAAAAAGACACTGTACAGTACATACAGTGAAGCGCCTAACAGATTTAATTAATAGTGCTCTCGAAAAATTTTATTAGTACTTTCAATATTTATAGACTTTAGAAAGGCTTTTGACACGGTGGTTCATAAAATTTTATTAAATAGGCTAAGCCGTTTAGGGATCCAAGGGGTTATTCTGAAATGGTTTGAATCATATCTTAACCA